>NC_057813.1:120486653-120543298 GCF_018294505.1 Triticum aestivum
CACGCGATTGGACGGGGGAAGCGGGGCGGACGTGTCCGGTGCCGGGCGGACGCGTCCGGCGGCGGCGAGGGGAAATTTTTAGGGTTAGGGGTGATTTGATCCGCCAATTTCGGGGAAGGGCATATTTATAGGTAGAGGGAGCTAGGAGAGTCCAAATGAGGAGCGGTTTTCGCCCACACGATCGTGATCGAACGACCGAGAGCATGGAGGGGAGTTAGATGGGTTTTGGGCAACTTTGGAGAGGTGTTAGGCTGCAAAGAGAAGGGGGGTTTTACGGTTACTCGGTTAACCGTTGGAGTACCAAACGACCTCCAAATGGCACAAAACTTGACAGGCGGTCTACCGGTGCTATACCAAGGCCGCTTGGCAAACCTCGGTCCATTCCGAGAAAGTTTAACACCCGCTCACGACGAGAGGCGAGAAGGGGACGCCGGATGACATAGGAGCGCCGGATTGCAAGACGGACAACGGGGAAAAAGACTCAGATGCATGAGGCGAACACGTATGCAAAAAGAGATGCACATGATGACATGATAAAATGCAACACGCAAGCAAATGACATGGCAACGACGGCGAATAACTGGCAGACACCTGGCGCATTGAATCCGGGACGTTACAATCCTAGAGCACATGATACACGAATTTAACCAAATACTAGAGCAAATGACACCACACTAATAACACCTCTAACGAGTGATGACCAGCAAGATAGCAAATCCTAGAGCAACTATACAAAAAAGAAAGGAATAAAATCCTAAAGCTATCAGATTCGCCTACTTGTTCAATTCAATCATCTGCTTCAAGTTCTTGTTCATCTTATTTAATTCCCCCTTCAGATATGCATCCCCAAATGTCAGAGCGGCACTTTCAGAGACCAAATTCGTTGGTGCTAACGGCAGATTGAGCAACCGGGTTGGGGCCACATTGAATTGAACTCGCTTAATGTAGTCATCCAGCCATTAAAATGTGTGCATTTCTTCAAGATCTGAAACGAAAACATGAACCCTAAATCCCAGATCCAAGGAAAAGAATAAAAAGCAAATAGAAAAAGAAATCAAAGAAAAATCATGAGATCTAACCTGCCCCTCTGGCTTGCTCTCGCATTTCACGAACTCGCGCCCATAGTTGCCGTTCTTGACCTCCTTCAAAGTCAACCGTATTAGTGGCGCGTTGCGTGGGCAGTCAGGACATCACTCCATGGGAAGTGGACCATACTGGGTCCAACGAGGGGTGGGAGGCTGAAGTGGATCTCGACATATCACCCAAAATCGTCATAGAAGAAGCAGAGGAGTGGCTCCTCTCGTCACTGCAAAATAAGCAGCAGAATAAAGGGGAGGCAAGGGTGGGAGAGCACAACTAACAACTCTCGCGGATCGCCTCTCGCGGATCGCCCCACGATCCAACAATGCAGAGCTATCCATTCGATCCAACGGCACGGAGCCTGCACGCAGCCTACCCTCAGAATTACTTCTAGAAGACCACATCTAAGGGTTGTCGCCTGTCGCTAGGGTATGATCGGACGGCTGACGTTTGGAGCTAGGGTTAGGCAAAACCCCACGGGGTTTACAAGGGTTTTGAGCTGGTCAACAGGGTTTCCAAGGCTTTGACTGAGCATAACTAATTTTAAAAAAAACAAAAAATATGAAACCTTCGCCGTTCGTCGTTCTATAAGACACGCTAACGAGGAAAAATACTAAACTTGGTATACAAACATTTACAAAAAAACTAGCTAGCACGATCGAGGTCAAATAAGCACCATCAATTTAAAAAAAATCAAAAAAATATAAAACCTGTGCATAATGTTGTCTTGTGTGACATGCTACCAACCAAAAATCATAAACTTTGTCTATGGACATTTTCATGAAAAAACCTTCACACATATGAGCTATCACGTACAACATTTCATAGAGTCCAGGAGAGGAGGTAGGGTTCCCTTCGGTTTTTGAAATTTTAAAAAAAAATCGAAAAGACACCAAAGCTTGATTTCAAAGTGAATAAGAAGGATCTGAACTTAGTTTTCCATTTTCATATTTTAAACATGTTTTAAATGGTTTTCTATTGAAGTATATTTTTTCAAAAAAATGTAAAAATATGAAGATTAATTCAATAAATAGTTGGACTTTGAATCTACACTATATAGATTGAATAAGTGTTAATAAAAAATATTTGGCTCATTTAGAGTAGGTCCAAAAAAACTTGATTACAACTCGGGTTGTTTACCCTAGCTTGGGAGCTCATTTGGAGCACATTTCTCATGACTACAAGTTTTAGCACGCAAAAGAGATCAGATTGATCACCTAACGTTCATAATAGTTCAACAAACTTTGCAACTCACACCACAGGGCAATGGACTTCAAGTGTTGATTCAAATTCAAAGTTTGCCTCAGTTTTGTATTCTACCTCAAATTTCACATCAAATTACAAATAGAATTGTTACACCTTACAAGTTTTCACATTAGTTCAAATTGACGACAAAATCCTTATTAAAAATCCTTAAAGTTCAAAGTTTATGACTTGCATTCAAGTTAAAATTCAAATCTTTGCCTTGCTCCTTGTGTTATGGGATGGGTTAACCGTCTTGCTCCTGGTTTCCCTAGATGGGATATTTTGTGCTTTTGAAAGCTATGTCTTGTTGCTTCCGATCTTCACTTCTGGTGGTGGCGGTTTAGTAGAGCTTTGATTGACCGAGCAAGTGATGACCAGTTGACGGTCATTTGTGGGTTCACTAATCCTTAAAGGAACTTTAGACAAAATAACTTCCTCCACTCTTATAGCTTTAAAACCTTCATAAGCCATGGTTTCAAATTCTGCATCAGATGATGGTTCAACCCAAGTTTCTTCCTCTCTAGGTCTTTTCTGTCCTATGCCTCTAATTATCCTAGTGCTGGATCAAACAGAAATAAGCTTAGCCATCGATAAAAAAGAGAACAAAAGTAAAAAAAGGTAAAGGTTGCACACATACCAAGCTGCTACTTCAGTTGCTTCATTCTCCTCTAAACTTGCTGCATTCTCCTCTGCTGCTGCATTTGCTGCTGCCCATTGTTCCTCTTCTCCAAATGATGCATCAACTGGATTGGTACAAATCCTAGCAATATGCCCTAGAATACCACATATTTTGCACCGTTGTTTTTTTACATGACCCTCTTCACCAGCTCTCATCCTATTTTTCCTTGGTCTTCCTGGTGGTCTAGTTAGTACAGGAGAATAGAGTTTCAACCCTGGGTCTACTATGTTCCATTTGTCTTTTCCCAAGAGTGCAGGCACAGCATAAGCAGCCCTAAATTTGGCAACAGAGAAATATTCAGAGCAATACTGATCAACTTCACCATCTTCACCTCCAATAACAGTCATGAGATGTAGGGCATGTATGCACGGCTTCCCGTGGATCTGCCATTGCCTACAACTGCATTCGTTAGTTGCAAGGTTCACTGGATATCTCCATTCCCTATTTTTACTGCCAATGTATGTCACCTCAACCTCATAGAGAACAAATGTAAAAAAGGTAAAGGTTGCACACATACCAAGCTGCTACTTCAGTTGCTTCATTCTCCTCTAAACTTGCTGCATTCTCCTCTGCATTTGCTGCTGCCCGTTGTTCCTCTTCTCCAAATGATGCATCAACTGGACTGGTACAAATCCTAGCAATATGCCCTAGAATACCACATCTTTTGCACTTACGCTGTTTTTTTACACGACCCTCTTCACTAGCTCTTATCATGTTTTTCCTTGGTCTTCCTGGTGGTCTAGTTAGTACAGGAGAATAGAGTTTCAACCCTGGGTCTACTATGTTCCATTGGTCTTTCCCCAAGAGTGCAGGCACATTTTCAGCATAAGCAGCCCTAAATTTGGCAACAGAGAAATATTTAGAGCAATACTGATCAACTTCACCATCTTCACCTCCAATAACAGTCATGAGATGTAGGGCATGTATGCATGGCTTCCCGCGGATCTGCCATTGCCTACAACTGCATTCGTTAGTTGCAAGGTTCACTGGATATCTCCATTCCCTATTTTTACTGCCAATGTATGTCACCTCAGCCTCGTATGTCGACGGTCGAATGCATTTCATCCTTAGTCCTCTTGCCTTGGCATGCAATGCTTTAATCAGAGCTGGGAGCATAAGATGGCCAACATATTGTGTTTCTGCAATTCTTTTACGAAGAGCCATCTTTATCATGATCATCTGCCTGATCTTATCAAATGCTTGCCACAACAAAAGCCCTTTCACTGACTTGAACTTTGCATTGAAACACTCAGCGAGGTTATTGGTCACATAGTCTACTTTGCAGATTTCATTGAATCTGCTTCTTGACCACACCTTTCCATGATGTTCATCCACGTACTCCTTCACCAAAGGATTGTGATCATACAACACTCTCAAATGGTTCTCATGCTTCCTCAAGCTGCATGTGTATGATGCTGGCCATAGGTTCTCATCATAAACTTTGCCTTTGAATTTATTTTTAAAATTCTGCACTAGGTGTCGCATACATTCCCTATGTTCCACTCCAGGGAATACAATTTCTACTTTAGTATATAAACCCTTGCAAGCATCTATGTGTGCAACTAAACCTGAGCATGTACCTATAATGTTGCGCAACTGCTGCAGAAACCAGACCCAACTCTCCTCGAACTCTATGTCCAACACACCAAATGCAACTGGGAATAGCCAGTTGTGTCCATCAACTGCAGAAGTTGCTGCTAGCTGGCCTCTCCATCTTCCATTCAAAGCAGTTGCAGTGATAGCCAAAATAGGGCCTACATCCATTCAGAAACCCCTGCCAGCAAGCCTTGAAACAAACAAAAGCTCTCCTGAAGCACTCCTTCTCCAGTGCCTTCCCTTTTTAATTTGTACTTAATTGTATGCTTGTCAATCTCTACCACACTCAATGGACTAGCTGTATCCACTTCAGCTTTGAAGGTGTAAAGCAACTGAAAACTCTCATTCCATGGACCATTAATCCTATCAAGAGCCCTTTCCTTATCATAGAAAATCCTCATGTAAGGTATATTAATCTTGTACTTCTCAAATATCTTCCCATGGAGTGTTGTTGGACCAATTGGTGTTTCCCTCGCCCAATCCAAAATTGCATATGCCACCCACCTAGTCTTTGCAAGCTTTGATTTGTCCTTCCCCCTCCCCATCCAGGTGGGCAAGTGTGCCCCGTGTGGGTTGTTTTTTATCTGAAACAAAATAAAAAATGATGTCAAATACAATTAAGAAACAGTACACATGATCTGAATATAAAATGGATAAATAATCTAAAAAAGATTCAGTTGTAATACCTAAATCAATTTGCTCTTTAGAATAGTGGATGCATGCAACCTCCACCTACACCTATCATAAGGGCAATGAACAGTGAATCTTCCTGGCTCACTCCTATCAACCTCATAGGAGTTTTCAGTGAGAATGCAATATGTAGTCACTGCATTATGGCAGTCCACCATCGATTTGAATATGGTTCCTGGAGTAAGTTGAGGATTCTCCCTATTCCACTCAATTGTTGGCATGTCCTCACCATCATATTCTGGTAAAACTAAGGAGTTGATGTTCTCCTCCCTCTCTTCATCGTCAGTGTCATCAAATCTAGCACGGTGCTAGGTTCCTTTGGATATTCATCTTCCGCCGCATGTTGACTGACTCTATCTACCAGTTAAGAGAATAGAATCTCATCCTCATCATCATGTCGAGGCACTTCCTTGTCAGGCTATGCATCTACTTCTACATCAGGTGCAGAAGGGAGAGGAGAAGTGGCAGAATTAGCGACAGTCGACATGTTGTGGCTTTCAGAACCACTAGGTTTACTTGGTCTCGACCTACAAGGAGTGCGAGGACGCTCGCTATTAGCAGAGACATATGATTTCTGAACACCCTTCCCCTTCGGGATATGTTGTTTGCGTGCCTGAAGCACACCGATATGGATTTTACCGAAACGGTTGTCAGCATTCAAGTTAAATAGCAATCCCAGATGCTCATCACAAGTTAATGGGACAAATCTCTGCTTGGTACTGTCGAAATATCTCAGTTCAACAACATCGGCAGGGCTCCATGCATACTCACAACAGAGTGCCTCGCGGAAATCTGTGAACGGAACGCTGGTTTCTACCACTTTTGGATAGAAAATTCATAAATTAGACACGGTTTAGTTCCATGCAGCTCGCTAGTTTCCATTCTAACCACCAGCCGGAAAGCAAGTGTAGGATCAAACCTATTCGATTGAAAGGGGGCAGTTGGGCAAGAAATTTTCAGAAAAGTTTCACTGATTCACACCAATGGTGGTCAAATACAGCCTAATTTATGGATCTCCTAATCAATTTGAGAGGAAAGCGATGGTTACCCAGGAGGAATCAATGAATTATCTGCCTCTGATTCGACCCAATCATCTCCACGGTTGATGGGCCGGACATGGTGCTCCCCCGACATTGCTTCCTGATCCTAGATGGGGAGAGAGGGTAGCTGAGGTGGAGGCGGCACGACTGCGGTGGAGGCGGCACGACTGCGGTGGAGGCAGCACGACGGCGGCAGAGGCGGCAAGATGGTGGCGGAGGGGGCGGCGCGGAAGCGACTTGATTTGATTCAGGTTACAGTGAGTGTTAGTTTTGCGACCCCACTCGTTATCACGTAACGGTCAAAATGTGGACTCGGCTCTACGCGGCCCCACTAGTCAGAGTTAACGGTCAAGCCATTGACCCGACGACAACGTTCGTTGTGATCGGTTGTTAATACTTTTCTCGTAGTTGCGGATGCTTGCGAGGGGGTTAATCATAAGTAGGAGATTTGTTCAAGTAAGAACAACACCTAAGCATTGGTCCACCCACATATCAAATTATCAAAGTAGCGAACACAAATCAAACCAACATGATGAAAGTGACTAGATGAAATTCCCATGTGCCCTCAAGAACACTTTGCTTATCATAAGAGACCATTTTGGCCTGTCCTTTGCCTCAAAAGGATTGGGCTACCTTGTTCCACTTTTGTTACCATTACTATTACTTGCTTGTTACAAATTATCTTGCTATCAAACTACTCTTTACTTATAATTTCACTGCTTGCAGACATTACATTGCTGAAAATCGCTTGTCATTTCCTTCTGCTCCTCGTTGGGTTCGACACTCTTACTTGTCGAAAGGACTATGATTGATCCCCTATACTTGTGGGTCATCAGACTCCACCGCTCCACCGCATTGCAACGCAAGTCACTAATGGATGCGGTGTCGAGCCCTCAGGTGGTTAAGTGGTTGTCACTTAGCACGTGGCATCCATTTGGAGAGAAGACTATCCATGTGTGTCACCCGTCCAGACGCGTGTCACGCAGGCAAATTGAAGATGGCTAAAGCGGCGCGGCAAGGCTTGTCGTGCTACATCCATGACATGACACTAAGCGGCACAATTAATGTGTTTTGTCATAACTGCCAGAGTTAGGTATGATAGCACTGTTGGCTATCTAGTCATTAGATAATGACATTTTTCCATTGTGGTAACCCCTTGGCCTATAAAAGGAGGGCCATGGCGACCGTAGTGAGGATTCGGACCCTTGGATACTGGTACGCGCATAGCTGCTCTCGTCCTGAGACGACCTTGCCCGGCTAGAGCGCACCGCAACACTAGGTCCTCCATCAATCCACCAAAGCAGGAGTAGGGTTTTACGCTTCGCCGCAGCCCAAACCTGGGTAAAAACTGACTGTGTCATCGTTGTTGTGCTGCTCGACGGCCTCCGCTCTTTGTGCAATGCGTCCGTCCCCCTTGCCGAACCACAAAGGGGCTAACGGACCCATAGATGGCCGTGTTGAACCACGACAATGAGAGTGCAAACATTTCTTCAAAATATAACCACCACCGTGCTCAAAAAGATTTAAGTGAAGTACCGGAGCAACTGCCTAGCTCAAATGATATAAGTGAAGCACATCGAGTATTCTAACAAATCATGATAAATGTGTGGCTCTCTCAAATAAGTATGCTCGGAGAATATGATTGTGACAACCCGAAAAGAAAACAAAGAAAAGACTCATATAATACACGACGCTCCAAGCAAAACTCATGATATGTCACGAATAAAAATATAGCTCCAAGTGAAATTACCAATAGTCGGTAGAATAAAGAGGGGATGCCTTCCAGGGCATCCCCAAGCTTAGACTCTTGAGTCTTCCTTGAATATTACCTTGAGATACCTTGGGCACTCCCAAGCTTAGGCTCTTGCTACTCATCATTCCTTCATCCATCGTAATCTCACCCAAAACTTCAAAGCTTCAATCACACAAAACTCAACAAAACCTTCATGAGATCCATTAGTATAATAAAGCAAATCACTACTTTAGGTACTGTTGCAAACCCATTCATAACTTATTTTTGCATTATATCTATTGTATTGTAATTTCTCCATGGCTTATACCCCCCGATACAATCCATAGTTCCATGAAAACAAGCAAAACAATGCATCAAAAATAAAATCTGTCAGAAACAGAACAGTCTGTAGCAATCTGCATATTGACTATACTTCTGTAACTCTAAAAAATCTGGAAAATTAGTACAACATGGAAAATTTGTATATCAATCATGGGTAAAAATTCCAGAAGCTTTTGACGTTCTGATGATTTTTAAAAATTCCTGCATTGGGCTCAAAAGTTTCTCTTTTTGCACAGAATCAAATCAACTATCATCCAAACTATTCCAAAGGTCTTACTTGGCACAAACACTCATTGAAACATTAAAAACACAATCACAATAGATGCTATAATTATTTAAACACACATGAACAGAAACAAAAGGTAAAAAACTATTTTATTCATAGGGCTGCCTCCCAGCAGGCGCTATCGTTTTATGTCCCTAGCTAGGCATGATACATAGTTTTCATGTATTGTCATGTTTGGTTTCCAACTCCTCAATTACACAACCACTTATTTTAGGAAGCCCAACATGAGCTATTCTGAAAATCACACTCCTAGGCACAAAATCATTTTTTTGTTCTTATAGATAGGTTCTTTTATCACATCAACAAAATTTGGGTGTATGCTAATCATCTTAAGATCCTCATTCTCCTTATTAGGAGTAACACCTTTAGTTTTAGCAACATACATATACTTTCATTTTTATTGGGAGGAGCCTTATGAATACTCTTATCGGAGCAAAAGGCCGAGCCCAATTTATTACTAATTTCTTCTAACTTATCGATTCTAGCGGGGCTTTGTTCTAATTTCTCATTAATCACCGGCTCCTTTCCCTTCAAGGTTTTTAATGCAATTCCTACTTTAGAACCAAATTGAGTGATATGATTATGAAGTTTTTTCTCTAAATTCTCAAATGTTTGGTAGTACGCATTTTATTCTCAATAAGTTCAACCTTTGCATAACATGTTCCAAGGTAAAGATTGTTTCATTAATAGTGATAGGTGGTGATCCCACTAAATTTCCCATAGCATTGAGAGCATCCATAGAGGGTCACATCAAGAAATTTCCTCTAGTAATAGTGTCAAGCACAAATCTATACCATGTAGTAATGCCCACATAAAAATTGCGAAGAAGAATAATAGTGGATTGCTTACGAGTTGATCTATTATGAGCATCACAAATCCTATACCAAGCATCCTTTAAATTCTCCCGTCCCCTTTGTTTAAAATTAAGAACCTTATCTTCAGGGGTACACGTAGAAAGAGAAGAACTAGCCATAACGATAAAATGAGCACACAAAAGAAAGGCAAGCGAAAATATTTTTTATTTTTGCAAAAGAACTTTTCAGAAGTGGGGGAGATGAAAATGAGAGGCAAAGGCAATACTTGATAGTTGTTGATGATGTCTCCCCGACAACGGCACCAGAAATTCTCCCTGCTACTTGTAGATTGCATTGGTATTTTCCTCGAAGAGGAGAGGATGATGCAGTATAGTAGAGATAAGTATTTCCCTCGGTTATGAAACCAAGGTTATCAATCCAGTAGGATAACCAAGCAACAACTCGTTAACAACACCTGCACACAAACAAACAACTCCTCGCACCCAACGTGAACAAGGGGTTGTCAATCCCTCGAGGATAAAGTGTAAGACTGAACTGTATGTGATAGATAGATAGATTAAACAAAAATACAAAATAAAATAAATTAATTAAAAGTGCAACAAGGTATTTTTAGAATTTTTAGTATATGATAAAAGTAGACTCGGGGGGTCATAGTTTTCACTAGAGGCTTCTCTCATAAAAATAGCATACAGTGGGTGAACAAATTACTTTTGGGCATGATAGAAAAGCAAATAATCATGACGATATCCAAGGCAATGATCATGTATATAGGCATCACATCCGAGACAAGTAGACCGAAACGATTCTGCATCTACTACTATTACTCCACACATCGACCGCTATCCAACATGCATCTAGAGTATTAAGTCCATAAAGAACGGAGTAACGCCTTAAGCAAGATGACATGATGTAGACAAAATAAACTCACGCATGAATAACCCCCATCTTTTTACCCTTAATAGTGACGATACATACGTGTTGAGTCCCTTTCTGTCACTCGGATTGAGCACCGCAAGATCGAACCCATTACAAAGCACCTCTCCCATTTCAAGACAAATCAATATAGTTGGCCAAATCAAATCAATAGATCATAGAGAAATATGATGCTATAATAATCATGCATAAAAGAGTCCAGAGAAGAATAAAATAACTCAAATAATATTCATGGATATATCTGATCATAAACTCACAGTTCATCGGATCCCAACAAACACACTGCAAAAAGTCATAACATCGAATAAAACTCTAAGAACATCGAGGAGAACATTGTATTGAAGATCAAAAAGAGAGAATAAGTCATCTAGCTACTAACTATGGACCCGAAGGTCTGTGGTAAACTACTCACGCATCATAAAAAGGGCAGCAAGGTTGATGTAGAGCCCCTCCGTGATTGATCCCCCCTCCGATGGAGTACCGGAGAAGGCCTCCAGATGGGATCTCTCGAGAACACAGGCTTGCGGTGGTGGAAAAAGTATTTTGTGGACTCCCCTGTTGGTTTCCCAATTTATGGGTATTTATAGAGGTGGAATTAGGTCAAAGGTAGCAAAGGGGGGCCACGAGGCACCAGGGTGCACCTGCCCCCCCCCCCAAGCATGCCCAGTGGCTTGTGGCCACCCCTTCTATCTTCTGGCCCTCTCCCGAAGCTTCTAGTGTTCCTTAAGTCAGAAAAAATCTCCAAAAAGTTTTGTGGCATTTGTACTTCGTTTGATATTAATAAGTTAGTCCCCAAAAATGATATATAATGTCTTCTAAATGTATATAAAACATCCAAGATTGATAATATAACAACATGGAATAATAATAAAATTATAGATACGTTGGAGACGTATCAAGGTTCAGGCTTAATCCTCATTGATTATCATTTGATCAATTTGATCCACATCCTCGCAGAGCTGGTGGCAAAAATGCCCCCCCTCGGCTTGTGCCAAGGTTGGGAGAGCTCGTTTCTTCCAACCAGAGTTCATTCATTTCTGGTCAATGTATCCACGACAACCTCGTGCGCGTGCAACATGTGATGTGCTCCAGGCTTCAGTTCGCGTTGAAGTGAGTGTCAATTCTTCTCTCAACAACGAGCCTGCTCGCCAATGTTACTCATGCTTTTCATTGACGTGTTGAACTCTCTTATCTAGTGCGCCATGCAAGCGGGGATCCTAGATCAGCTCACTTCCCAACACATGGCATTGAACGCTTCTATATATGTTGTCAATGTGGTCTTTTTTCACCTTGATGCCCAGGAACTGCATATAATCCAGATGCCCCTTGATGAGACCACCTCTGATTTACTCACAAACTTCTACAAGTGTGTGTTGATACGTCTCAAATGTGTATATAATTTTTGTTATGTCCATGTTACTTTTATATCAGTTTGGTATAGTTTTGGCACAATTTTTATCAAATTATTACACCAACCTATTAATCCAATGTCTAGTGTAAATTCTTGTTTTTCATGTCTTCAGACTTTTCAAGAAAACATCGCTTTCAAGGATGAAAAAAACTGGGAATTATTCCCTGAAGTTTCCAGCCGAGATGGAGCTAGAGGGATCATGACCCACCAGAGGGGCGGTAGTGGGCCCCTGATACTTCTCAAGTGTATCTATAATTTTTGCTTGCTTTTGTGTTGTATTTTTTAATCACAATTGCATAATTTAGCACCAGTTTTATCTATTTGGACTAACCTATTAATCCAGCAACAAGTGTAAGTTGTTGTTTTCAGCTGTTTTGGACTTTTTAGAAAAAAATCAACTTTTCAAGGACCAAAACATCAAAAAAATACATCTCGAAGTTTCAAACTAGGATGAATCTAACCAGTACACGAGCCAACACGGGGGTGCCCTGTGGGGCTCACGCAGCCCTGGCTTGCGCCCAAGCTCTGGGCAATGAGGTGGGGCCGCGTGGGGGCCCACATGCCACCTCTCCACCCCCCCGGCTCCCTGCCTTTATGTATCACTGGAACCCTAAAAAATTGAGTTTTTTTGCCGCCGCCCCTCTGTTTCATGGAGTTCCAATCTGGATACCTTTTCTGGTACTCTGCCAGAGGGGGAACCCATCATCAGAGTCATCTTCATCATCATTGTTGTCGTCGTGCTTATGTGTGAGTAGTGTTCTTAGACTATGATTCCATCATAGTAGCTAGATGGCAATGTCTTCCTTGTTCTTCAATGCAACAATCACATGAGCTGCCCTCGGTAGGCAAAGTGTAAGTGGGCTTCCCCACTATATGCACCATCATGTTTTTGGCCTCAAGCTACCATCATGGCCTGTAACTCAAAGCATATCGTACATCGAGACCTCCCTAAAGCCACCATCATGGCCTCTAACTCGAAGCATAGCATACATCGAGACCCCCCCTAAAAACGTACATTAAGATTCGTGGTAGTTTGTAGGTATGGATTGAACAATTCTTTTTACCCAAGGGTTTGAAAGATGGACACAAATGCTCTTGTGGGGCGTTGTTGGCCTTTTGTCAAGAGAGTGAGTGATTTCTCTTTCATTGTACCAAAGATTACTGTTTATTTATTTTGTTATATTTTGAATGATTGATATTGTTGAACAAAATATTACTTTTATGAAAATCATTATATATCTCAATTCATACGACAATAAGACCCCAGAACAAAATCAACCTCTGATAAAATTTAACTAATTTTTATTGTTCTAGTTATATTTGAAATCAATAAATAAAACATTGCATTATTCCAAATGAAATGTTTTCAATGTATTTTTGCGTGAAATGGTTTTATTTTATCTACTGCATTTCCAAATGTTTTTTTGCATATTTCATTGTTTTGATTTTTTTACAAAAAAGACACCTAGAATTCAACTATCTTTTTCATATTGCAGAAATTTTCATAAATAAGTCACATAGATTTCACACGAGTTTCAATAGACACAATTTCCATTTTTTGGCATATTTCACCGTCTCATACTTCTCCCCAAAATGGTAAGGCCATGCGCATGATTCGCACTACTAGTGATGTCGTTCGCACTCTTCTCCTCCACGCTAGTCCACCATCGTTTTGGGTGGAGGCATTGCACACCGCCATGCACCTTCTCAACCCATGCTCATCCAGTAAAACCACACCAAATACCCCTATTTCCTTCTCACCGGCAGACATCCTCGCTATGATCACCTACGAGTTTTTGGCTACTAATGCTTTCCAGATCTCTATGCCACTAACCCCCACAAATTAGCTCCTCGGTCCATGTGTTGTGTTTTCATCGGACCCCGCGCGCATCATTGTTTCACGCCATGTTATTTTCGACGAAACAATACTTATGTATACCCCACCCACACCACGGTCACAGGCGCACCGGCCACACCGGATCCCCCCTCAGTGACCCACCTGCGCCTGATCCTCTCCCACCTACCTCGAATGCCAGCGACCCTTGAATGACTGCCTCGTTTAATCAACCAGTATGTGAGGATTTCCTGCGTTAATTACGTAATTACTGCGACCAAAACAAAACATGTTGGTTGGCTAGAATTTCTATGGTACGTTTTTTTCTCTCGCCTAATTGTTGCATGCCTAGGTATGCACCTAGACGGAGGAAGCATAGTACTCGCGAACAAAGGTTGCCAACCAACCTGAAAAGCGAGGACGAGCTTGGGATGGAAAGCATGGAGCAAAGGCGGGGGAGGAGACGGGACAATGCCAAGATTTTTTTTAATTTACTAGGCAATTCACTTGCGCCATCCGACACCAGCTACTCTCGCCCTTCTTTTGCGGCTCGACGCCATAATCTCATATCTGACCCTTCCGCCCCCCAGAATACATCACATCAAACACCTCTTGCCTCTCCCGGGCACCCAGAGTCTCAGCATCCCCATTTCACTCCACCTCTCCTGCCCTTCCTCAAGCGCGTCTCCATGTCAAAGAAAGGCACCAACGGTGAGGAGAGCATGGTCGTGTCGGCGCAGATGAGAAAGGCCAAGCGAGGCCCTCCCCGAAAGCGCAACCCGTGCCCCGGAATCCGCCGTGTCGGCGGCCGGATCTATGACCCGGAGAACGGGAAGACCTGCCACCAGGTGAGCGCCTGCCATCGCGCATCTCCTCCATCCTTCTGGATCTGTCGGGGGTGGATTTGGTTGACCCTTTGTTGTTGTTCTTACAGTGTCGCCAGAAGACAACGGACTTCGCGGTGGCTTGCACCCAACCTCGGAAGAAGGGGCTTTGTCCAATCCACTTCTGCCACAACTGCTTGTCCAACAGGTAAAAGATTTTTTTCATACAGTTCATCATCTCTGTGGTCCAGCAAACTAACCATCGTAGAGCCGCTTATTCTGATTTTGTTTGCTTCCCCATGGCTTGTTTAGGTATGGTGAGGATGTCAAGGACATGACCAAGGAGGCGGGCTGGACCTGCCCCAAATGCAGGGGCATCTGCAACTGCAGCTTGTGCAGGTGAGCCAACAAAGCCGATGCACGACCATAATAGGAGTTCTTGTGTATTTCTTTCTCAGCATGGTTTTGTTTGGCAGAAAGAAGAAAGGGGAGACCCCTACTGGAACACTGGCCCGTGCCGCCAAGGTGTTAGGGCACTCATCCGTCCATGATCTGCTGATAAATAGCTCCGAAATGGTGGCTGCTGCACAGACGTTGTCTTCATTCCCTAAGAAGATCAAGAAGGTATAATTTTTTGTGTGATATGCGCGTTAGAAATGGCTCCAAGGTTGATGTGATCGTCGTCGGCATGCTCCCTCCATGTCTAACTTCGGGATTAGTTTTAAACCTGAATAATTGTTATTTGGTGTCTGTGTTGAGCATGAACATTATATCTGGATCTTGTTTATTGCGAGACGGTTATTCATTTAAGTAAAAGAATAATGGTTGTTCTATTTTTATGAATAATATCTTTTATGGTCATGCACCTAATGTGAATGGTTTTACTCTTGTTGAATCTCGATCGTAGTGATACACATGTTCATAATATTAATGCCAGAAGATGCAAAGTTAATGGTTTATTCTTATGGCACTACCGCTTGGGTTATATTGGTGTAAAGTGCATGAAGAAACTACATGCTGATGGAACTTTTGGAATCACTTGATTATGAATCATTTGAAACATGCGAACCATGCCTCATGGGCAAGATGACGAAAACCCTGTTTTTCCGGTACAATGAAGCGGGCAAGTGACTTGTTGAAAATAATACATACGTATGCATGTGGTCCAATGAGTGTTGAAGCACGTGGTGGATATCGTTATTTTCTTACCTTCATGGATGATGAGTAGATATGGGTACATTTACTTAATGAAACACAAGTCATAAAAGTTCAAGGAGTTTCAGAGTGAAGTAGAGAATCATTTTAACAAGAAAATAAAATTACTACTATCTGACCGTGGAGGTGAATACTGAGCTACGAGTTTGGCACACATTTAAGACAACGTGGAATTGTTTCACAACTCACGCCACATGAAACACCACAGCGTAATGGTGTGTCTAAACATCGTAATATTACTCTATTGGATATGGTGCATTATATGATATATCTCTTACCGATTTGCCACTATCGTTTTTGGGGTTATGCATTAGAGATAGCCGCATTCACTTTAAACAGGGCACCATCTAAATCCATTGAGATGACACAATATGAATTATGGGCTGGCAAGAAACCAAAATTGTCATTCTTTTCAAGTTTGGGGATGCGACCCTTATGTCAAGAGGTTTCAGACTGATAAGCTCGAACCCAAAGCAGAGAAGTGTGTCTTCATAGGGTACCCTAAAGAGACCATTAGGTATACCTTCTATCATAGATCCGAGGGCAAGATCTTTGTTGCCAAGAATGGATCCTTTTTAGAGAAGGAGTTTCTCTCGAAAGAAGTGAGCGAGAGGAAGGTAGAGCTTGATGAGGTAATCGTACCTTCTCTCGAATTGGAGAGTAGTGCATTGCAGAAAGAAGTTCTTGTGATGCCTACACTAGCCGGAGACGAAGCTAATGTTGATGATCGTAATACTTTGAATCAAGCTACTCCTGAACTTTCTATGTCGACCAGGACATGTTTCGCACGAGAGTGGTACGGTATTCCTGTCCTAGAAGTCATGTCATCGGACAACAGTGAATCTACGAACTATGAAGAAGCAATTATGAGATCATATTATGTAAAATGGCTTGAGGACATGAAATCCGAGATAGGATCCATGTACGAAAACTGAGTATGAACTTTGGTGGACCTGCTCGATAACTGGCAGGCCATTGAGAACAAATGGATCTTTAAGAAGAAGACAAACGCTGGTGCTAATGTTACCATCTATAAAGCTTGACTTGTCGCAAAGGGTTTTCCAAAAGTTCAAGGAGTTGAATACAATGAGACTTCCTCACCAGTAGCGATGCTGAAGTCTGTTAAGATTATGTTAGCAATTTCTGCATTTTTCGATTACGAAATCCGACAGATGGACATCAAAACAACGTTCCTTAATGGTTTCCTTATAGGAAGAGTTCTATATGATGCAACTGGAAGGTTTTGTCAATCCCAAGGATGCTAATAAGGTATGCAAGCTCCAGCGATCCATCTATGGACTGGTCTAGCCATCCAAAGGTATTTGTTGGGATGCATGGATCGAGATTGGGATTTGTCACTCCGTGTGGCAGAGAGATATCTCTAGGCCCTCTCAGTAATACAACATCAGAAGAAGCTTGCAAGCATGTGATTAATGAGTTTAGTCATGGGACCTTGTATTACGGAACAAGTGAAGAGACTTCCCGGTAACGAGATTGAACTAGGTATGGAGATACCGGCGATCGAATCTCGGGCAAGGAACATATTGCTGGACAAAGGGAATTGCATACGAGATTAACCAAATCCTTGACAATGTTTTTCAACCGATAAATATCTTCGTTGGATATGTGAGAGTCAATATGGGAATCCAGGTCCTGCTATAGATTATTGATCGAAGAGGAGTCTAGGTCATATCTGCATGTTCTCGAACCCGTAGGGTCACACACTTAACGTTCGATAGAGCAGGGGAGTATTGAGATATTCATATGGTGAAGTTCAAAAGTAGTTCGGAGTCCCGGATGGGATCCGGGACATCACGAGGAGCTCCAGAATGATCCAGAGGTAAAGATTTATATATGGAAGTCATATTCAGGGTTCCAGAAAAGTGTTTTTTCGATATTGTACCAAAAAGGTTCTAGAAGGTTCCGAAGTGGGGCCCACCTGCATGGGGCCCACATGGACGTGGGTAGCGGGGCAAGGTCCCACACCCCTAGTCTAGGCGCACCAAGATCCTCCCCTAAAAGGAATAGGATCATATCCCGAAGGGATAAGATCGAGATCCCTAAAAAAGGGGATAACAATCGATGTGGAAGGAAATAGGAATTTTCCTTGTCGCCAACGACCATAGGGGATTGAAGGGCAAGCCACCAGCCCCCTCCATGCGTATATAAAGTTTGATAGGTGTTGGGGCCAGCCACCCTTTCACACTTGTCCATCTCCCTCCCGTTACAACTACTCCACCTCGCGCGGATGCTTGGTGAAGCACTGCTGCAGTTCCGTTGCTGCCCCACCATGCAGTCTTATTGGTTTAGATCTCATCTACCTCTTCTCCCTCGCTTGTTGGATCAAGAAGTAGATGACACCATCGAGCCAAACGTGTGCTAATCTCAAAGGTGTCGCACGTGCTGTGTTTGGATTGGATTGGATCGTGACGCAAGTACGACGACATCAACCACGATCTTTAGATCGTTAACACTTTCGGTCTACAAGGGTACATAGACACACACACTCCCGTTCGTTTGCTAGCACCTTCATAGATAGATCTTTGGGTGTTTTGTAGGATTTTTTTGTTTTTCCATGCAACATTATCCATCATTATTCACCTACATTCTTACCCATTTCCACACTCATCAAATGTATGCAGTGTGACAACGGCGGTGAATTTATCAACACATCACTACACACCTTTTTCTCGAACGACAACATTATTTACCGTCTCTCTTGCTCTCAATGTTCTCCCCAAAGCTGCAAGGCCGAGTGCATGATACACACTACCAACGATGTCGTTCACACTCTTCTCATACACGCCAATCTCTTGGGCGGAGGCGTTGCACACCGCCACACACCTCAACTGACGCCCATCCACTAAAACCACACCAAATACCCCCTATTTCCTTCTCACCAGCACACATCCTCGCTATGACCACCTACGAGTTTCCGGCTGCTTCCGCTTTTCAAATCTCTACGCCATTAGCCCCCACAAATTAGCCCCTCGGTCCACAAATTAGCTCCAATCCCGCCGCGTCATCATTTCTCACCATGTTATTTTAGACGAAACAATACCTCCGTATACCCCACCCACACCAGCGGTCACAGGCGCACCTGCCACACCGGATGCCCCCTGTGCGATCCACTTGTGCCCGATCCACTCTGGAATCCATCTCCCACGTACCTCACACGCCAGCTGCCCTTGAATGACCGCCTCATTAATCGGCCAGTTGGTGAGGATTTTCAGCGTTAATCATGCAATTATTGCGACTAAAACAAAACACGTTGGTTGACCGGTTCTACTTTATTTTCACGATATATTTTTTTTCATCCAACTACTGCGCGTCTAGGTTAGGCCGCTCCTCAAAAATCCTATGCACTTGAACGGAGGAAGCACCTTAGGGCATCTCCAGCCGCGCCCCCAACAGGCCCTTCCCAGGCAATTTTGCCGCGCCGGCAACAAAAAAAGGCCCCAGTCGCGCCCCCAGAAGCCCGTTTTTCGCCGGCTCGGGCCAAAACTGGTGCCGGCGGACCCAGGCCAAACCCGGCGCCCTGGGGGCGCTTGGGGAGCCGGCGCAAGCGAAAAAGGCGCGTGGGCCCGCCCTGGAGGCAACCTGAGGGTCTTTTCCCGCCGTTTCTTGACGCTTTTCCCTCGCATCTCTCCCGCTCGCTCGCCTCCTCCCGCCATTCTATCCCTTTCTCCCGCTCGCTCGCCTTCCTCCCGCCAAACCCCCTCCCCTCGCCGCGAAGAAGCACGCCATGCCGCCGAAGAAGTACGCCATGCCGCGCGCGGCAGCAACCGTGGCCCAGCCGAAGCCGAGGAAGCCGAGGGTGCCGCCATCGACGCCACCGGGCCTGTCGAACGCCGAGTGGAGGGTGGAAGTTCAGCGGCGCGAAGCGGTCACCGCCGACAGGCGAAATAGGGCCATAGCCAAGAAGGCCCGCGACAACGCGACGCGCGCGGCGGCGTCTTCCTCATCGGTCGACCAGGCGGGGATGAATCCACCCGTCGTCAGCCACGCCCAGTACGCGCCCTGGGGGCAGCAAGGCACCGGATCTCCATGGGGTTCATCGTCGCCCGGCTACGCCGACGGCGACGCGCATGGCGGGTTCAACCCAAACGTGACCTTCCCTCATGGTCACCCCGCTACGCGCACGCCCTCGCCCGCCTTCGTCGGCGTGCAGTACCCTCCATACAACTACTCGCCGCCCGCCTCCTACGCGTCCACACCGACGCCCCATCTCTACTGCGGACCACTACCCTTCTCGCACCTCGGCGACACCGACGACACGGGAGTCGACATGGACGACATCATCGCGACAGGATCGACCGCGGCCGCCGAGTCTCCCGGGTTCGCCACCCAGGATGAGGTAGTGGACCTCAACGGCGACATGGAGACCGAGCTCGGCTACGTCTACGGCGACGACGCGCAGGAACCCGAGGAGGAGGAGGACGAGGAGGAGGAGGAGGAACCGACTCCTGTTCCGACGAAGGGGCGCCAGAAGAAGAAGAAGCGGGCGGCTAGGTCAGGCGAACTGCGCATCAAGTGGACGTCCAAGAAGGAGGAATGCCTCGCCGAAGCATGGAAAGTCGTCTGCCTCGACCCGACCACCGGCGCGAACCAGAGCTTGGACACGTACTGGGACCGCATCAAGGCCGAGTTCGACGAGCGGAAGCTCGTCGACCCCTACTTCAAAGGCGTGTACATGCAGCGCGGCTCCAAGGCGATGGCGAACCATTGGGGACGTATCCAGTTGGCGTGCAACAAATGTCATGGAATCGTCGAGGAGGTCGCGGCTCGCCCGGAGAGCGGCGCCAGCATTGAGGATCAGGTACGCACGCCGTTCGCCCGCATATCTTCGTCCCCTACGCCCGCCGCCCGCCAACTGTTTGTCTCTCCGCGCAGCTGCTGCGTATGTTCGCCATGTATCGGGGCGACAACCAAGACGCCGACTTCAAGCACCTCCACGTCTACAAGCGCATTGACAAGTGCGAGAAGTGGGAGGAAGTTCGGCATGCCCTCGAGAAGGCCAAGGAGACATACAAGCCAGACGCGACGACTCCGGGCGCGTCAGAGGGACGACCGGACGGCCACAAGTTGGCAAAGAAGGGGAAAAGCGCCGACGCGGCGACCACGCGAGTGCAGGAGTCCATCGAGCATTGCCTCGCCGGCGCCCAGGCTCGGGCCGTCCTACGCGAAGAGAAGACCGAGGCGCGGTGGTCGTCGCTTATGAAGAACAACGCGTCAAGCTCGACTTGCTCCGGACGAACGTCGCCGCGAAGAAGAGGAACACCGACATGGCTTTTCTGATGAGCGGGGCGGACATGCTCCAAAGCAACGACGAGAAGCTCAAGGCGTGGTACCTGGTGCAGCGCGGCCTCATCCTGAACGAGCTGCCGGCGACAACACCGACGACGCTGATGACGCCCACGACCACACGGACGCCAAGCCCGGACGGCGCCTCTACATCGCCGCCCAGCAGTGCCGAAGCCGCGCCGACGCAGCCCTGCGACGAAGCAGGTCCGACACCGACGAGCCCGCGCACGCCGACTCCGCCAACGCCTAGAGCCGACCAAGCCGAGTGATTCGTTGCGCACGGCGCCCCTCTATTTTTTGTAACGCCAGACTACGTCCGATCACCGGATTTGCGACGTCTTTTGAGAGCGAGAACGACCAAGTTTGAATTTCCCGCATCCTGGGACCGGCGCGTGGGAGCGTGACTGGGAGCTATGTCGCCCCCAGGGGCCGAACTAGCGCCGGCACGCCCTAGGCCGCTCTATTTAGGCGCACTGAGGGGCCGAACGGCTGGAGATGCCCTTACTACTCACGAACAAAGGTTGCCCACCAACCCGAAAAGTGAGGACGAGCTGGGAGGGAAACCATCGAGCAAAGGCGGGGGAGGAGACGGGACAGCGCCGAGAAGGGAAAATTTCAAAATTTCCGGGGGAATTCACTGGCGCCATCCGACACCAGCTGCTCCCGCCCTTCTTCCGCGGCGCGGCGCCATAATCCGAGATCTGACCCTCCTCCCGCCACCAAAATTCATCACATCAAACACCTCTCGTCTCTCCCGGGGCACCCACCTCCCGAGCTTCCTCCTCATTTCACACCCCACCTCTCCCGCCCTTCCTCGAGCGCGTCTCCATGGCGAAGAAAGGCGCCGGCGGCAAGGAGAGCGTGGTCGTGCCGGCGCAGATGGAGGAGGCCCAGCAAGGGCCTCCACGAAAGCGCAACCCGTGCCCCGGAATCCGCTGCGTCGGCGGCCGGATCTATGACCCGGAGAACGGGAAGACCTGCCACCAGGTGAGCGCCTGCCGTCGCGCGCCTCCTCCATCCTTCTGGATCTGTCGGGGGCGGATTTGGCTGACCCTTTGTTACTGTTTTCGTCACGCGCTCGCAGTGTCGTCAGAAGACGATGGACTTCGCGGTGGCTTGCACGCAGCCCCGGAAGAAGGGGCTCTGTCCAATCCACTTCTGCCACAAGTGCCTGTTCAACAGGTAAACGATGATTTCTTCGCACAGTTTCAAGCCATCATCATCTCCGTGGTCGAGCAAACTGACCATCGTAGAGCCCCTTGGTCTGATCTGGTTTGCTTCTTCGTGGCTTGTTTAGGTATGGCGAGAACGCCGAGGACATGACCAAGGATGCGGGCTGGACCTGCCCCAAATGCAGGGGCATCTGCAACTGCAGCTTCTGCAGGTCAGCCAACGAAGCTGATGCACGGTCATAATGGGATTTCTTGTATATTTCTCTCTTAGCTTGGTTTGTTTGACAGAAAGAAGAAAGGGGAGACGCCTACAGGAATACTGGCCCATGCTGCCAAGGCGTCAGGGCACTCATCCGTCCATGATTTGCTGATAAAGGGCTCCGACATGGTGGTTGCTGCACAGACGCTGTCCTCGCTCCCTAAGAAGATCAAGAAGGTACATTTTTTTGCTTGGCAACTCTCTGCTGTATAATGTAATTGCTCATCATTGTTCATCTGCTTTGTTGGTCCCTTTGTTAGGAACGCAAAGAGGGCAGCTTAAAGAGGGCGCTAGGGACAGATGATGCTACCCGTGGATTGTTTGCTGAAGGGGATGAGAATATTAAGACTGATCTCAATGCACTTCCTTCAGTTCCTATCAAAAAGAAGTTGAAGAAGATCAAGAAGGTACATTTTTGCCTGGCAATTCTCTGTTGTACTCCTTTGTTAGGAACATAATGTAGTTGTTCGTTATTGTTGACCTGTTTTGCTGGCCCCTTTGTTAGGAACACAAGGAGGGCAACATAAAGAAGGTGCCAGGGACAGGCGATGCTACTGATGGATTGTTGACTGAAGTGGATGAGAATACAAACACTGATCTCAATGCATTTCCTTCAGTTCCTACCAACACGGAGTTGAAGAAGATGAAGAAGGTGGTACATTTTTTGCTCGGTAATTCTCTGTTTTATAATGTAATTGTTTCATTATTACTGATCTGTTTTGCTGGCCCCTTTGTTAGGAACGCAAGAAGGGCAACATAAAGAAGGCCCTAGGGACAGATGATGGTACTGACGGATTGTTGGCTGAAGGGGGTGAGAATGCAAGGACTGATCTCAATGCAGTTCCTTCAGTTCCTACCGACAAGGAGCTGAAGAAGATCAAGAAGGTGGTGCATTTTTTGCTTGGTAACTCTCTGTTTTATAATGTAATTGTTCATTATTACTGATCTGTTTTGCTGGCCCCTTTGTTAGGAACGCAAGAAGGGCAACATTAAGAGGGCCCTAGGGACAGATGATGGTACTGATGGATTGTTGGCTCAAGGGGATGACAATACAGGGACTGATCTCAATGCACTTCCTCCAGTTCCCATCAGCAAGAAGCTGAAAAAGGGCAACCACAGGGTAAATGGCATGACTGCTGATGAAAAGTGCCCTGTTGAAATTAAGGGCGAACTTCACATTAGGAATGAGAGCACTGATGTCCCAGAGACCAAAATTGAGCTACCCATAGGTACTCCAGTCACTGACATTGCAGGGGCTGAGCTGGAGGTTGATGATGTTGGGTCTGCACTTCAGTTTCATGAATTCTGCCGCACATTTGCAGAGGTACTTATGTCAAGACAATCTTTCAGCTTTACTTTCTTGTTCTGTTGTGTGCAATACAAGCGCCATGAGCTCTCTTATGGACTAAAGAAAATATTCTTGTGCTGCATTTCTTTTTATGTTGATGCAAGGTTTGTCATTGGTTATGTATAACTGGTTCTGTTTAAAAAAAGTTTATGTCTGCAGAACAGAAAAAGGTGTTGTTGCATTATGTAATTGTTGTTTCAGCCCTTCAGGCCAATGTTAGAACTAAAGCAAAGTGATGTCAGCAGCTTCTCCTTTTTTTTGTTACATTATCCTATGTTTGTTCTGTTGTAGAGCAGTCAGCCATGCCATTAGGCTTTAGTGCACATATTTAATCAAATGCAAATAGTATTTTAAAGTTATATAAAATTCATAGTTGTCCAGAATGAGAGTGGCAGCCATGGTGAAATACTGACACGTGATAATGGTAGCACTGTTTTGAGACGATCCAAATAAGTTGTATAAATTTCAAAGATATTTATTTGCTCATGCAGACAATTGCATTTTAAGACTATATTGGTGATCAGGACGTGTGTATGCTAGTGCATCTATCTCTGATGATCTGCATGCGTGATTTGACCAACCACCAGAAAGTGTAATATTTGTCTTACATCTCAGATTCATCCTATATTGTCATGGATAATTTTATACACTAGATGATACCCTGCATGCTGCTGTGGGAGTTGGTTGCAATATATTTTAAGACTTGTTTGTGTGGAGCGTGAATATTTGGTTAAATTGTAAGATTTTAGAAGGCACAGTGATAGTATATTATATTGAATTGCTTATTTTTCTTAGAGCAGCCTTTTGTCTTCATAAGCTAGTCTTAAAAACGGGTCTTGTTTCCATGGTTTAACATGTTAATATGGCACCTTGTGGCTGTTGAAATATAATTTGTTTTGTAAATGGAATAATGTTGCAGATGCTTTTTTTTTGCGCAGGTGCTTAAAATAAGAAAGGGACAGCCAGAAAAAATTCTTCAAGTCATCACTGGAGGAGGCCGTATCGGGCGAGAGGTGCCTTCAGTTGTTGCTGACCTTCACATTAGTTTGTTGTCTGTCATCCAAGAAGACAGAGAAGAGAAGTACATACAGTCTGAATTGATATTTCTTTGTTGTTGTGTTTAAACTGATTGTTAAATGACTAAATGAGGTTATTTGTTCATAGCCCTTCGGACTATTCAAGGAATGGTGATGCTTGGATAATTGATACTGGCAAATATATTAGTGAATCCACAGTTATCTCGAAGGAACTGCCTCTAGATTGTTTAAGTCAAGGGGTATTAGGATATAAAAAATTGAGCCCTTCTTTAAAGCTGCATGTGCTGAATTTCTTGTGTGATGAGGCCCTTTCTACTACGTAAGTACTGCCTACTGTATTTGCTGTAGTAGTTCACTTTGCTATTTTACTTTCATATCAATAATATTTTGTTTTTGTTCAGAACATTAAAGAACTGGGTTCTCAAACAGCATGAAAGTGCAACTGAGAGAAAGGTTGCTGCAAGGGAAAAATTCCGTGCTGTCAAGGAAAAGGTAAGAGAGCTCGGGCAACCTGTTTTATGTGTGTCTAGTCACTTGCTTTTACACTAATAAACAACCACTTTCCTCTGGTTTTATAGGAAAAGGAGCTTAAAGAAAAACTAACGATTAAGATGGCTAAACCAAGGTTTTTGAGAAATGGAGCAGAAATTAATAGTCTCGTTTCTCAAATTAAGGAGGCATATGAAGACAAGAAGGCAGTAATAGATGGTCTGAACATTATGAATTTATATATCTACATTTTTTTTATCTTTCTGCATCTCATTAGTTCCCCGTATGCTTGATGTCTTGCAGTTTCTTTAATATATCTTGTATTGTGCTTGGTTTAGCTTTCTGCACTTTCTTCAAGATTTAGCTTGAGTTTGTGTTCAAGAAATGTCACCAGTTCATTTATACCCCTGTATATGTGAATTCACTTTCAGTTTTGTTAATTGAGTGTTAAGCCTGTGTATATTTTCATTGTGGTACTAATATGTTTCTGCAGCTCAACAGAACATTAAACATGTATGCACTTGCTAAGTTTCTTAGTTGCATGTGGCCATGTGCCTTTTTCTGGATGTGAAGTAACTAAAGAACATGCTCAGCCTTCAGTTTCATTCCAAACATAACACTGTTTAAAAAATATATATCTTATTCTGTAATGTGCAAGGCACTGAGCTGTGAACTAATTATCTTCTGTTACCTCTCAATTATGGCAATATTAGAGGAGAAGCTGGGAGGTCTAGTTAGGAAAAAGCCTGTCAGGATAGACGAAGGGGTTGCGTACTGGAAGCTGGATGGTTATTGTGATAAGACAGCAATAATGCGCCAAGGTTTGTCTGAAGTTATTATGCAATACCCTTTTATGTTACTCATTTATATTGTTGTAGTTAGTGACTACTAATATCTTATTTGTATCAGAGTTTGACGCAACAGAGAACACTGACAAGTGGTTTATGTTCACCGAGGAAGAAGAAAAAGTAATCAAAGGTCATGTAGCCCCAAGGTAAGGAGTTTACCATTTATTTAGAAGTTTTTTTTCCTTTATGAAGATAGTATACTTGTTGTTTAAGAACTATCAATTCACTAAAGTTTAGATCCCCAATTTTTTATTGTTGCATGGTGCTATCGTTATATGACAAGTCTGACTAGCAATGTAACCAAAGTATAATCCTGAGTTTCTCTTGGTTCCCACTTACTAGTATATGTCCTGTTGAGATTATTCACATCTAACTTGGGCCCTGATGTAACTGGTTAATATAGGCCCCAGTTGAAGCGCAAAAACAAAAAACATACCTTGGCTGGGCACAATGCTCTACCGATCTCAAGCTCCATGAAAACTCAGACTCCTGTTTCAACTGTTTGAAGGTATTTATTTGATCCTTTTGCTGTTCATTTTTCCTAGACCCAATGGCATGCCACACTTACATACAAGAGACTGAAATGTGTTATGTTACAATGGCACCGTCATGCAGGGGCGGACCTACATTGAGGTGAGTGGGGGCCTGAGCCCCCACTCAAAATTTGAAATTCTACTAAGATTTGCTTGTATTTTCTGATAAATATGCTTAAATTCTTTGAATTTTTATAGAATATGCCCCCAGTCAAAATATGTTCTAGGTCCGCCACTGCCGTCATGAGAGCGCATTTTAGAACCTGGGTACATGTGAACCCAATTTTGAAAACTTGGAGAAAGTTGTTTTTGTAAGCTGTGAAAAATTATGATAAAAAACCCCCACACAAGTAGATGGTGGGTAGAAAGTTGTCCTTGTGAATTCCTACCCAACACCTACATGCATGGGTTTCGTTGTAGTTTCTCATATGTCAAACACTTAAGAGTGGTGATTTTTGATACGTTTGGAAAAGTGGCTGATGGCACGTCATTGAATGTTTTGTTTTGGCAGGTTGATGAGCTATGCTAGCCGAGGAATGGGGCGCTGCAGAGGATACAAGTGGCTGAGCTTTGCTGTAGGGAAGTTACGCAAGTGCAGAAGAGCCGACATATCTGAAGATGCAGTCGCAGCATTCTATTCCCTGGGTCATGCCACGTTTTGTCTGGATTGGAACTTTGGAAGTTATTATTTCTACATCGCAATTGTTCTGTACATGTTATTACTAGTTTAAGGGAAGGTTTCTGTGAAACATCCATTGCATTGGTCTGAACAATCATCGTTTGAATGTTGTCACTATGGTTGTATAATCAATCGTCTTGTAGGATGCATGTACCAACAAATTGACTTCACTGTACTGTATTTGGTGATCATGTTATTACTCATGCTCCTACTCTTTTATGGTCATCTTATGCTACTCTGGATGAGAGCTGTGTATGTTATGCCACATATGTTAAACTTATGCATGTCATGCTGTGGTGGGTTTATGATGTGCATGATCATGCTGTTCTGTTGATCATTGTTTTGCTCCTTTACTGTGGATGTCATGCTGACCATTTTGCTATTTTTCTTCCGATACAAACTTGAGACATGCATTCATTGTGCTACACAAATTTGAGTTTCTATGTTACATCCAGTTTGCTTATTTCAAAGCTGTCTACATACTGAATAGAAGCAACATTGCACATACACATTACTCTGGAAACTTTTTTTTCCCTATGTCCATGTTTTTAGAATACGCCGTACCATAGAATCTCTAACTGGAAACTTTTCTGACTGCGACAGCTAAGGTCGGAATGGAAAGGAGAAAAAAAAATGCAAAGGGAAGAATTATCTGTATTTCCAGCATTTCAGCATCCATCTTTGTCTAGAAAAACATTGCTTTCACTCGGTAAATGGCATGGTTAATTCTGTTGTAACTTGTAACCGTTGGGATTTTTCTTGTTGCGGAATAACCGGTGTATTTTTGCAACAGTATGACATACTGGTTTAACGCTTGATGCGTTTACATGTGTGTCAGATTATGATAATCCTGTTTGCCTAACCAGTTTTTGTATTTTAACTCACCATTTGGTTAACTAAACTTAGCTATGCTTATTTTTCATACCAGTTACAAAATAAGTCCGGCACAACTTAGTTCAGTGACCATAAACTGAGCCTAAAAACTACTCCACTATTCAAAGTTGAGAATCAGTGGGTATGAAATTGAGAAGTTAATAATAATAGTGCAAGATCATAGAGGTTCGGGACCTCTTTGACTTGCAAGATTCTCAAAAGACGGGAATAGGAAAAACGTAGGATTGCGATGGATGTTCTCTAGAAACTTGTAGGATTAGGAAACCACAGGAATTTGAATTGAATCAAAGAGTGTTTGATGTCGCAACAAAGAAGTTTGATTGAACTGATTTTTTTCCTCTGAAATAGTGGGCAAAGCAAGGAAAAAATTCCCAAGGATCTAAATCCTCCAAAACTCCAGTTGGATTCGTTTGAACCAAATGAGCCCTTCATATGTTGGTCTTTGGAGCAAATAAGCTGCATAGGGCCAAAAATATAATGGATCCAAGTTGGTAGTACGCGACAAGAGGCACCGGACGTAATAAACAGCAGACAAGCGGCATCAGTCACACGCGCACGGCAGGCTTATGACTGGAACTGGATAGCAGTTGCTTACCTCTCACGCCGTATTATTTGGCCGACATGAGCTCAGATGGGCAATGATCCTGCCGCGCAAAGAGTTTTCGTCAGTGATGATCCTTCCTTTTGTTTTGTCAAAATGGATTCAGGTTTGGTTGTGGATGAAGAGGTCGGAGTATCTGGGACGGATACAGCAGCCATCTGCTTAGTCTGTGACATGCTCAATGCATTTTTTTTACCGACCTGGGTCATGATCCTACGCGCAACGAGCATCTGTCACGGCCTCCCGTAATGCAGTAATGCACCACGGCCACCTGCAGTTCACGCCGATCACGCGATCCAAGTTGGACATCTTTGCCCCTTTGCTCACATTTGTTGGACTTGTCTCTGCCCAACTTGGACATCCACACATTCAGGCATTCAGGATAAATAGACGGGCTTAAGGCTCTTCTTCATGCCCCCTTTGCCCTGGAGATCATTATTTTGGCAGCTTGGGCCATGTTTTTTTTTTCAAGAAGGAGGATCACCCCCGGCCTTTGCATCCGAGCGATGCATGCAGCCGTTTTACTAATTATTCATAAAATACCTTACAAAGAAATACAACAATAAGTCTGAAGCACTCGTCTAGGCGACAACTGTCGCTACTCCTATCCAACTGATGAAGGGATGCTGATAGTCCGGACCTAATACCACAGACCTCGCAGACAAGCCTAACATCTAAGACCTGAGGCCCCAACCAAGCCACTTGCCGGGTATGGGCACACACCGGTCCAGCGCGCTCTTAGATGCCGCCGCCACCAACTGCCACTACTCCATCTTCAGAGCTGTACTGACGCATCATCCTTGCCCGGTCTAACTGCCGTCAATGCCACCACAGCGTCCAACGGCACCACCATCCTGCGCGTGAATTGCTGAGCACGTCGCGGTCGCCGCCGGTACACCTCAGCATCAATGCCGCCAAGTACCACCATCCGACACAGCTTGAAGTCTCTGGAAGATCTGTCGTGAGTAGCACCTGCCGACTAGGCATGACAAAGCGTAGCACCTGTCGGTCAGGCATGACTTGACATCTCCACCGAAGCTCCGTGCAAGACGAAGCCGCTCCACCTCCTGCCTCTGACCACCAGCACTGCACCACAAACGATGCTCCCAAGAGAGAAACGCCACCGCAGTGCCGCCATCGTCAGATCTGAAAGACTAGATCCCAGGGTTTCCCCCAGAGCGGTACGAGTGGGTCGACATAAGTCACATAATGATGCCTTCAACAAGGTAACAACGTAGATCGCCCGCCGTCGGCTCGGTTTTCACTGACAACTATGTCTCCCCGACTGGCAGCCAGTACTGGATCACGGATCCGGAGATCCGGACACCCAGCCTCAGGCTGACCACCTCTAACGAAAGAGATGACCACCACTGCCGGTCGCATCAGTCAGAACAGATCTGACCGGAGATGCCACTGACGAGACCACTAGGCCCTCCACGCTGCCGCCGATCTGAAGGCAATTTGCACGCCACCGCAGCCTAGCTGGCCGCCGCCGCTGATCGCAACCGCCGCCCGAAAAGGCCGGCCGCTGCGCCCGCAGCCACGCCCCGGTCCGATGCTGGGCCGCCCGCCGCGCCTAGCCGCCGCCGTCCGAGGATGGGCCGGCCACCCGCCACCTGTCGCAACCATCCGTCGTGCCGCAGAACCCAGATCAGTCGCGCCACCACACGCCTAGGGGTCCCGCCCCAACCCGGAGACGCGTGAGAGAGGAGATCCCCCGCTACCGCCGTCGGCCCCTGGGCTTAGCCTGGCGGCGTCCCCCGACGGCGACGGAGGGAGAGGAGGAGGGAGTTCTTGGCGGCGGCGGCTAGGTTTCTGGGAGTCGACCAAGTCGCCCTAGGGGAAGGGCGACGCCTCAGCTTGGGCCATATGGACCACTATAAATGATTTCATATTTAAGGGTATCCTTCCCAACCTCTGTGACTATAGGAGGAAATTCAAAGAAGAGCTGAAGTGGATCCTCTTTCGACCAGAAAAAAAGAGAGGAATATGGCGACTTTGAGGACTGGATTAAAGCTTTGAGACGATTCTCTCCTGTTGTAATTCTATAGTCTTCTTTTGTTAGTTGATGGGTCTGGCTAGTTGAATGGCCATGTATAGCTTATCTTATCTTTTCTCATTTTGTGTAGCAATTTTTTATTTGGACCTATTTCTGTATTTTATTCTAAAAATCAATAAAAATACGCAACAGAGTTATGATGATTCCCGAAAGAAAAGAATCGAAATGAATCCCTTTGGAGCCTTGATCTAGTACTGATAGCTAAATTTGTTTATTACTAATTATAATTAGGTGAAAAGGACTTTAACTTTTCAGCCGCACATATGCTTATCTTAGGTCCGGCCATAAGAGGGGCATACACCTAACCTAGTAGTATTAATTAAGTAGTATTAATTAGTGTTCCATCATACATATGATTAGTATTTTTTTTGTGTGGGAGTACATATGATCAGTATTGTAGTAGTACTACAACTTTTAGCACATCTTTCTATTTGAGCAGTCGAGGCCTGAAGGAAAAAAAAAGTATGTGAGACATTATATTTTCAAGAATAACCTCCGACCACTACATCAATTGATGTACACAATCACATATTTTTAATTACTCAATAGTGTTGAGTGAAACTAATCATCAATGCTGAAGAAATTGATTTATCGAACAAAAATTTAAATAAAACCGGAGGATATCCAAATCGGATGTTCCTCATAGTGGTATTTTTCCAAATCTATCTCGAAACATGTGACCATGGACCATGATGATGATCGACATGTGTCTATACAACGGAAGTACGATACTGTTTTTCTAGAAACAAGTACGATACTCCTTGGCAAAGCCATTAGGAAGGGATCTCCCAACGGGCACCCCATGTTGGGAGGCCCAACCAAAGATATACCTTTGGTTTTTTGATCCCCAAATTGAGGTTCGAGCCAACACCATCAATAAGGGCAATGCCGTACGCACGCCGACAATACTTGATCTAGCTATAGGCGAGGTTATGGTTTTCACCCGAAGAACATGCATACTTGGTGATAGCTTCATTAAATTTTCTGATAATTGGGGATAAACACTTCCACAGATTCCCAATACCCAAGCCAACATACGGCCACACTTGTCAATTGGATACCCCCCTCTCTCTCTCCCTCTCTCTCTCATGATGGAATGACATATGGGAGCTCCTATTTGGTGCGGTGCGCACTGGGAAACCAACTAACACCCACCCACCATTCCTCGCGCGCCCTTTTGGCCGGCTCATGTGCGGGGCGGGAAGCCTCCTATTTTTCATTATTTTTTGCCTTTCGTTTTCTTTCTATTTTTCTTGTTTAAAATAATTCGAGATTACAAAAATTGTGAAATTTTAAAAAATGTTTGAGAAAATCATAAAATGTTGGTGAATTTAGAAAATCTTTATGATTTTGAGATTTTTCAAGGAATCATAAAACTTCACAGATTCAAAACATTAATTGATTTTGGAAAAAATGTTTGCATATACAAAAAAGTTCACGGTTTTGAAGAAAAAATTCAGAAAATAAAAAATGTTCAAGATTTTGAAAAAAGTTCGTGTATTCAAAAAATTGTTTCTAAATTTGAACAAATGCATCCCATTTTTAACTGTTCACAAAAATGTTTGCGAATTTCAGAAAAGTTTGTCAAAACAAAAAAGTGTTCATGAATTTAAAAAATTGTTCACAAATTTCCTTAACTGTTCATTGATTCAAAAAATGTTCATGAGTTCCAACTTATTTTCACTAATTTTAAAAATAATCATGATAAAAAAATGTTCGTGAATTAGGAAAAAATCACAATTTTTAAAATGTTCACGATCTTGAAAAAAAATCATAATTTAAAAAAGCCCATGAATTTCAAAAAATGTTCATGATTTTATTTTTTTTAGAAACTTTAAAATGTATGCAAAATTGAAATGAAAAAGGGAAGAAAGAAGAAATTAAGGTGAACAAAAATGAAAAACAAAGGAAATAATAAAATGAAAAAGTAGAAAACCCTGAATGAAAGAACAGAAAAAAAACTAAAAGGATCTAGGTGGGCCAATCCAAGCGTAAGTACGGAGATGGAGGGGCGGGGGGTACGTGCTAGTCGCTACTTGGTGACCTACGCGTCAAATAGGACCTATGATGGTAGGCAGAGGTGCCGACGGCAGGTATGACAACATGTCAACAACGATGGTCAGTGGTCCAGCAGGCGACGACGATGGTGGCGCGTTCGGTGACAATGGCGGCGAGGCGGACGACGTCAGGTTAGTGGGCGGGTGGCCGACATATGGTCCCACACTTTTCAGAGGGTGTTGGGAGAGCCCCCCGGGGGAGGGGGGAGTGGGAGTTGAGTTGTTTTATTGGTGGCCACCAATAATTTATTAAAAAGGGGGAGTTGTTTTGTTTGCCCAACTTACTCAATACCCAAATAAAATACCTAATTACTTATAAGTGGAGGTATTGAGAAAAAAGAGATGTTAGAGATGCTCTAACACATATCAGTTGTTATTTCACTCACATCATTTTTTTGCGAGAAAACTTCCAATCAATTCATGTTCAATCATGGTAGTACAACGAACACCAGAAATAATAAAAATTACATTCAGGTCTGTGGACCACCTAGCAACGACTACAAGCACTGGAGCGAGCCGAAGGCGCGCCGCCATCATCGCCTCTTCCTTGCTGGAGCCGGGTAAACCTTGTTGTAGTAGACAGTCGGGAAGTCGTCGTACTAAGTCCCTGTAGGACCAGCACACCAGAGCAACAACTATCGCCAACGAAGAAAGTCGTAGATCGAAAGGATTAAACTTGTAAACACCCAAACGAAGGCAAACAAAGAACAGATCCACCGAAAACCAGCACCGACCAAATCCCGCAAGATCCGACGGTGACACACCTCCGCATTGCCTCCGACGACGCTAGTCACAACATCGGGACAGAGATATAACGTGGGAGACATTATTCTTACTAAGGGACATCACCGTCGTCACACAGCTGCAACCCCGATGCTGAACCTAATAAGAACGAGAATGAGGTCCCTCCCTTCGGCGGGGGGCTGAGGTCCTCCGCACCTCCATGGCCTAAAGGCCATTGGAGATAGGGCGGACCGGCGGGGGCGCCGACAGGAGGAGGAGAAAAGCTTGAGATTTTTTTTTGTGGAGGAGGAAAGAAAACATTAGCTTTTTTTTTGAGACAAACTCGCAAAGCTTTATTCATGACCCGTCACACTTACATGGACGAAAGAGAGTTCTCCCGGGTGGCCTAACCAAACATGGCGACCGGTCCCGAGAGTTAAAGCATGCTTTGCTAGTTTGTGTGCTTCAACATTCGAAGTTCTAAATTCATGTCTAAATAAATAGGATGTAAAACTACTAGAGTGTTCCTTGATCTCCCTCACTACTGCACCATAAGATGAAGATGTTCCTCGCTGGATTGCTTCAATCGCTGACTTACAATCAGAGGCCACTTGAATTTTTTGGATGTATAGATCGTCAGCAAGGGCTAGAGACTCTCTAATGGCAAGGCTCTCCAGGATCTCAGGCTGGTCGATGTTTTTGAAGACAACAACTGATGCACCCATGAACAGTCCAGCATCATCTCTGCAAATCGCTCCCACAGCTCCAAAACCTCCTGCCCTAGGCACTGCTGCATCCACATTAAGCTTGGAGTGCCCCTCCTGGGGAGGTAGCCATGTCGTAGGCTTCGATTGTTCATCCGCCCGACCCCTGCTTGGGGCCTTGAAGGTGAGTTGAAGATCACAGAGATAGCTTCTGATAAAAGCTTGCGTGGAGAAAGGAGTTTGGAAGATTCCTTCATGTATCAGCTTCCGACGAGCATGCCATATTGCCCAAAGTGTAACAACTAACGTGGTAAATTCTTCCTGTGGCAGCGAATCACTCATGGCGAACAACCAGCCCTTGGCACTGTCGTCTGTGTTCATGCACATGTGTTCCACAAGATCTGAGTTTGACAGTGCCCACATGCTCCTTGACATGGCGCAGTCCAGCATGGAATGACGCCAGTTGTCAGCTGCACCACAAATAGCACACTCACTCGTTGTCACCATATTCCGATGCTGCAATATATCTCCGGTTGGGAGAGAATGTTGTGCGAGGCGCCAAACAAATACCTTCAGTTTTGAAGGTACTTGCATACCCCAAACCGAAGCCCATCCTCTGCGTTCTGCGTTGCTGTTTGACACATCCTCTACTTCCTCAAGCCAAGCTTCTCTGCCAGTCTTTATGCGGAAAATCATGTTGTATGCCGATCGAACAGAGTACCTGCCTTTCGGGTCTTCCGCCCACACCCAGAAGTCCTGAACAAGCCTCGTGCAGATCAGTATCTTTAGTATTGCCTCAGCGTCTACAGGGAGAAAAACCTGCCGAACCAAATCTTCCCGCCACGCTGCCATGTTGTGATCTAATAAATCAGCCAGCATCCTCGGTGGGTTGGCCACGAGGGATGTGACAGGTTTTGAGAAACCTTCCCTAGGGATCCAGCTATGAGTCCAGATGTTGGTTGATGATCCATCCCCTATCTGCCTGATGATGCCTAGCTTCATTATGTTTCGACCATCTACAATGGCACGCCATATTTGAGAAGGTCGTGACCCCAGTTCGGCCTCAAGTATTGATGTATTTGGGTAGTAAATTGCCTTTAGCAAACATGCACTGAGTGAGTCCGGTTCCTGCAACAATCTCCATGCCTGTCTGGACAAAAGGGCTAGGTTAAAAATCTCCATGTCTTGGAAGCCCAAACCACCTAGACTCTTTGGTTTTGTCATCACATCCCAGGAGACCCAACATGGTCTTCTTTTTCCTTGTTTGCTGCCCCACCAGAACTGGCGAATGATAGAAGTAATGCTCTCACAGAGCCCCCTTGTCAGTCTAAAGCATGACATAGAGAACATCAGGATCGCTTGTGCCACTGACTTTATCAAGATCTCTTTGCCTGCAGTAGACAGGAGCTTCTCCATCCATCCCTTGACCTTCTCCCAGACTCTATCGCGAAGGTACTTGAAAGTGCCACTTTTTGACTGACCCACTTCAGTTGGCAAGCCCAAATATTTTTCACTCAAAGACTCGTTCTGCACATTGAGGCCATTTTTTACTCCTTGTCTGATATGTTCAGGGCACCCTTTACTGAAAAAGATGGAAGATTTGTCATGATTAATCCTCTGCCCTGAAGCCAAACAATATGTATTCAACAGGTTTGAAACTGCACTAGCTCCCTCCACACTAGCCTTAAAAAGCAACAGGCTGTCATCTGCAAACAAAAGGTGGTTAACAACTGGAGCTGTCGGTGCCACCTTCAGTCCAAGCGCCGATGACTGAGAACTGGATTTTAAGAGGCACGAAAGGCCCTCTGCTGCCAGTAAGAAAAGATAGGGGGAGATGGGATCTCCCTGTCGAATACCTCTTGTTGGATTGAACCGTTCGAGCTTTTCCCCATTAAACAACACTGAGAAGGAAACAAACCTGACCATGCTCATCACAATATGAATCCAGGGGGCTGCAAAACCAAGCTTCCCCATAATGGCTTGTAAATAGTCCCATTCGAGCCGATCATAGGCTTTCATCATGTCGAGCTTCAGTGCACAAAAACTATTGCTCTTAGACTTATTCCTCTTCATAAAATGGAGGCACTCGTACGCACAAATAATGTTATCTGTTATTAATCTGCCAGGTACAAATGCTGACTGTTCCTCAGAAATGATCTCAGGTAATATAACTTTGAGTCTATTGGCTACAACTTTCGAAGCTATTTTGTACAGTACATTGCAAAGGCTGATTGACCTAAACTGAGTGAGCAGTGTAGCGAAAGTTACCTTAGGAACAAGAACCAAAACAGTGTCATTTATACTCTCCGGGCTTTCCTCCCCTCTGATAATACGTAACACAACCGATGTAATCTCATCCCCGCATATATCCCAGTGCCGCTGATAAAAATGCGCCAGAAAGCCGTCAGGGCCCGGGGCCTTGGTATGGAACATCTGAAAAAGAGCTTGCTTGACCTCCTCGTTTGTGTATGGGGCGCATAGGTTCTCATTCATAGCCGCAGTGACCTTGCAGGGAACATGTGCTAACACCTCCTCTATACCCGTCACGCCTTCAGATGTGTACAGGGACTTGTAGAAATCCTGCACCATCTCCTTCAACTCATCCTGGTTCTCTGTGTATATTCCCAGAGAATTATAGAGAGCTTTTATCATGTTTCTCTTACGTCGCATACTCACCCTCATGTGAAATTTTTTGGTGTTTTTGTCACCTTCCGAAAGCCACTGCAACCGTGACGTCTGACGCCACATGAGTTCCTCACGATGGTACAGTTCGACTAGCCTCTCGTTAACTTTTAACTCCACATGTACTGGACTCGTCTTGGCCGGGTCATTACGCAGCCGTTCAAGTTGAGCAGTAAGTTGTTTTATCTCCTTCCGGACATTACCAAACAACTCCTTGCTCCAAACTGTAAGATCCCTCGACAAGGCCAGAAGTTTATCTCGGAAATCACCAACACCATAGCCAGGAGAGGCTGCATTCCACCTAGCAGTTATGGTGTCTTTCCATTCCTCGTGAGACTCCCAGATAACCTCGTATCTGAACTCCTTTTTCCTCCTGTCCGGCTGAGCAGTAGAGGTAGAAAGCAAGATCGGAGCATGATCGGAGGATGCTGCCGTTAGATGAACCAGAGAAGCTAGAGGGAAGCGCGCCATCCAGCTAGGGGAGGCCAGCGCCCTATCCAGACGAACGCGCGTATAAGATCCTCTAGCGACTCTTTTCTCAAAGGTCCACGGTCTGCCCTGGTAGCCCAAGTCTTCAAGCATGCAAACATCAACCACATCTCGGAATGCTTGTATTTGGGCATTGCTACGGTCAGCTATTCCTTGATGCTCTTCGGGACGTAGAACTTCATTAAAATCGCCTAAGCAAAGCCATGGAAGCGAGCTCAAAGTTGATATCCCCCTCATCAAGTCCCAAGTCTGGTGCGTGAGATGGGTTTGGGATTCACCGTATATGCATGTAATCCTCCACGGTTCTACTCCTTCCTCCTGCACCTTTGCATCTATGTGATAACAAGAGTCTCCCAAAATCTCAATATTACTGCTGTTATTCCAAAACATGCCAATGCCACCACTTCTCCCCTGACTGTCAATAGCATAAGAATTCTCATACCCTAATGTACTAGCAAGAGCTTCGACCCATGCACCACTGATTTGCGTTTCAATGATACAAAGCACTGCTGGGGCAAACTTCATCGCGAGTTCGCGAAGTTCTCGAACTGCCGCAGGTTTGCCCGCGCCACGACAGTTCCAACATAGAGCACTCATTGGGCTGGCGGCGCCCCTCCAGGGAGCCCGCCAAAGTTAACACCTTGCTACCTTCATTATCTTCCTCGCCAGTTTTGGCCTTCTTTGGGTCCCTCTTTGGTGGCGGGCTCAATGGTGCTGCCCCGAAGGGCACCATAGCTGAGTTTTCACCTTCATGCGGCAGGAACTTGTGAGCAGCAACCCCTATCCCTGTCTTGGCCGCAACAGAATTTTCTTGTCTCTCTGAACGTTTCCTGTTATGCTCGACCATATCCACATCATCCAGCCCTACATCCGCCCGATGGCCTTTTCCAGTCTGCTCATATTGAGAGTCGCTGTGCCTTTCATTAGACGAAGTAGTAGCACTCCCTCTTCCAGAACCTGACCGACCTCCCCGTCGTCCTCCTCGGCGGCCTCGGCCCTCACCTGGGCCCCGCCCTGTACGCATGAACCAAGAGGCCCTAAGATCCTTAAAAATCAACACTGATGGAGGGTGGATGTAACGCCCCGGATTCGTTGCGCCAGGTGTCTACCAGTTATTCACCATTGTAGCCATGTCATTTGCTTGCATTTTGCCATGTCATCATGTGCATTTTATTTTGCATACGTGTTCGTCTCATGCATCCGAGCCTTTTCCCTGTTGTCCGTTTTGCGATCCGGCACTCCTATGCCCTCCGGCGTCCCCCTCTTCTTTCTTATCGTGAGCGGGTGTTTAAACGTTCTTGGAATGGACCGAGTCTTGCCAAGCGGCCTTGGTATAGCACCGGTAGACCGCCTGTCAAGTTTCGTGCCATTTGGAGTCCGTTTGATACTCCAACGGTGCCCCGCGTCCCTGGATCCCTCCGTCCCGGACCCCTCCGTCCCGCGTTGACTTTCGCGGAGGTAAAATTCCATCAAGTCCCCGAAGTTTTTGTCATTATCATGCCATGTTCGTCATGTCGTGTCTCTGCATCCGTAGCTCCGTTTCGTGCGTGTAATATGTCAAATTGTTCGTCTCAACGAGTAATCATTTCATTCCATTGCATCATATTCATTTGAGGTCATCTAGATACCTGAATCATCATTGCAAGAGTGCTTCATAATATTATCTGCTGTCTGTTATCAGAACAAGCTCTTTTGTCATTTTTGCCATGATTGATGTGTGCATCCTATGAGGTTGATGTCTACATGTGTTTTGATCTATGCTATGTCTTCTTTATAGAGGTGCTTACCATGTATTTTTGTGATCAATGTGGTGACTAGCACAAGCATGCAAACTAGGCATCGTGATGTTACTGATTTTAGTCCCTGTTCTGCTGTTATTTTGATGCCATGTAAACATGTTGCTACAGAGAGATCCATGCATATTTTGAGATACTTCAGTAAGGATGTTTTGAACATATGGTTATGATCTATCCATTCATGCCCCTGGTTGAAATTATGGAGTAGTCTAGCATGTCATTTTCGTGCTCTACTTTTGCTTCAAAATGTTTCCTGGCAGATTGTTTACATGTTATTCAATTTTGCCAAGGTTGCTATAGTTGATCCTTGCATGCTATAAACTTGTTCTTGCCTTGGTTTGTTTCACAAACATGTCTTATTGCTGATGCTATGCTTATCTTGTCATGCAATGACTTGTGGTGAGTGAATCGAGCTTGTTAAGTAGGGTACTTGCTGTTACTGTTTTGCTAGGCTGAATCTGTTATTTCGTGATGCTATGTAAACCTGCTTCTACAAATCATTCTATGCATAATCTGGAGATGACCACTAAACATGTTTTGTTCTATATGTCATGCTCTACCCATTCATGCCCCTGGTTGCAATTATAGCTTGCTGTAGCTTGTTCATATTTTGCTCCAAAGTTGCTTGATAATATTGCTGTCAGCCTGTTAACATTAAGTTCAGTTGTTGCCATGATTGTTGTTAGTGTTTCATGCACCCTATGGACTTGCTATTGCCATGATTAGCTTCACAAACATATCTTATTACTGTTGGTTGCCTTGCCATGCCATATATTGCTCTGTAGTGAGTTGCACAAGCTCATCTATATGCCTTCATAATTATGTTCCTGCCATGTATGAATCTGTAATATAACTTGCTACGTTTACATGGGTGCCATCATATTTTCTGCTCCTTTTTAGCTTATGGTCAGTAAAAGACTCTTGTTCTATGCATTTAGTAGTATCATGCCATGCATTTGTTTGCCATGATAAGTTCCTGTAACATGTTGTTTGATAGCTCTAAACATTGCAACCTGATGTTATTTTCTGCAAAATCTGAATTGTTATTACTTGCAATCTTACCATGTGTGTTTGAGCATGTTCTAGTTATTTCTGGAGATAGCTCAGTGTTCATGTTTTGTTATGCTTTACCTGTACATCATGCCCATGCCTTTTGTTTTCTTGTTGAGGTCCTGTAGCATCTTGTTTTGATGCTTGCAATATGCCTAGTTGCTGTTTTGGACAGATTGTTGCTATAACTTGCATAGTGTTTGTGTGTTGAACCGTTACTCCGTTTTGAGTGTGCTCTATGTGAAACTTGCTTAGTTTTGCATGTAGTTTCATATTATCATGTTGCGTCCATGTTTTTAGGTGTTTGCTTGATGCTTGTGTGCATTTTGCATCAATGCCATGTTTAACTTGTTTTGCTCATATCTTCTAGGCCGTAGCTCCGAATTAAATGAACTTTATATGTAACTTGACTAGAATTTCGTGTAGATCATCTTGGTGCATCTTAACTTGCTGTTTAACAACTTGAACATAAGGTTTATTCAGATCTGGACCAATTTCGAAATATGCATATGAGGACTTACCGGAATTGTTATATGTTGTTCCCGGCCTCATTTAAACTTGCCTTGATGTGTTGCTCTTGTTTGCATCATCTCTTGTCATGCGTAGCTTCATGTAGTCTTGTCATGTATCATGCTTGTTGTGCATCATGTCATGTTCTTGTGTGGTGTGTTTACTATGTTGTGTGCTTCTCTCGATAGTTCCCGTTTCGTTGCGATCGTGAGGATTCGATCGTCTACGCTTGGTTCGTCTTCGTGGCTTCATCCGTTTGTCTTCTTCATGGACTCGTTCTTCTTCCTTGCGGGATTTCAGGCAAGATGACCACTACCCTAGATCTCACTACTATCATTGCTATGCTAGTTGCTTCGTTCTATCGCTATGTTGCGCTACCTATCACCTGTTTATCAAGCCTCCCATATTGCCATGAACCTCTAACCTTTGACACCTTTCCTATGCAAACTGTTGTTTGGCTATGTTACCGCTTTTGCTCAGCCCCTCTTATAACGTTGCTAGTTGCAGGTGAAGTTGAAGATTTCTCCATGGTGGACAGGATTTTGGTTGGGATATCACAATATCTCTTATATTATTAATGCATCTATATACTTGGTAAAGGGTGGAAGACTCGGCCTTTTGCCTGGTGTTTTGTTCCACTCTTGCCGCCCTAGTTTCCGTCATACCGGTGTTATGTTCCCGGATTTTGCGTTCCTTACGCGGTCGGGTGATTTATGGGACCCCCCTGACAGTTCGCTTTGAATAAAACTCCTCCAGCAAGGCCCAACCTTGGTTTTACCATTTGCCTCACCGAGCCCTTTTTCCCTTGGGAGTCGCACATCCCGAGGGTCATTTTTAGTTTAGTCCCCCGGGCCAGTGCTTGTCTAAGTGTTGGTCCGAACTAGAGCCCTTTGCAGCGCTCCCTCAGGGAAACTTGAGGTCTGGTTTTAGTTGTACAGATTGCTCATCCGGTGTTGCCCTGAGAATGAGATATGTGAAGCTCCTATCAGGATGTCGGCGCATCGGGCGGTCTTGCTGGTCTTGTTTTACCATTGTCGAAATGTCTTGTAAACCGGGATTCCGAGTCTGATCGGGTCTTCCTGGGAGAAGGTATATCCTTCATTGATCGCGAGAGCTTGTCATGGGCTAAGTTGGGACACCCCTACAGGGTATAATCTTTCGAAAGCCGTGCCTGCGGTTATAGGCAGATGGAAATTTATTAATGTCCGATTGTAGATAATTTGACACCAGATCCGAATTAAAACGCATCAACCGTGTGTGTAGCCGTGATGGTCTCTTTTCGGCGGAGTCCGGAAAGTGAACACGGTTTCTGGGTCATGTTTGACGTAAGTAGGAGTTCATGATCACTTCTTGATCATTGCTAGCTTCACGACCGTTCCATTTTCTCTCTTCTCGCTCTTATTTGCGTATGTTAGCCACCATATATGCTTAGTTGCTGCTGCAGCCTCACCACTTTACCCCTTCCTTTCCCTTTAAGCTTTGCTAGTATTGATACCCATGGTAATGGGATTGCTGTGCCCTCGTGGCTCACAGATTACTACAACAACAGTTGCAGGTACAGGTAATGCAATGATCATGACGCGAGAGCGATGCTTGCTTGTGTTGAGTTCTTCTTCTGCTTCTTCGATCAAGGGATAGGTTCCAGGTCGGCAGCCTGGGCTAGCAGGGTGGATGTCGTTTGAGTTTCTGTTTGTGTTTCATCCGCAGTCGGATGATGATCTTATGTATGATGATGTTGTATTCGTGTGGCATCGTTTGCCTTATGTATGTATCCCCATCTATTATGTAATGTTGATGTAATGATATCCACCTTGCAAAAGCGTTTCAATATGTGGGTCTATCCTTGGTGGGACCTTTGAGTTCCTTTTGGATAGGGTCGCATATTGGGCGTGACATGTTGGTATCAGAGCCTCGACCGACCCTAGGAGCCCCTTGATTGATCGTGTAGTTTGGCCGTTGTTGAGTCTAGAAAAAAAACTATTTTCGGAGTCTACTTATATCGGAGAGTAGGAATTCTTTTTACTCCTCGGCCCCTTCGTCGCTCTGGTAAGGAATCTTGACGTAGGTGTTTTGAATTACTCCTCTTCCCCTTTCAAATTTTTCTTTAGGATCACGCAGTTGGTTTTCCGATCGTTGGTTCTCAGCTCTTTTCATCCGGTGCATTTCTCGTCAAGTCGACTCGAGCCTCTTCATCATTGAGTTCAATCCTCAGTTGTTTTCTTTCCCACCCGCCCACCCCTTTTCATCTTGGAACCGGAGTCCGTAATTGAGTATCCATCCTACTCATGCGAAGCCTTTGCTTTCTTTCCTCAATTATTTCAACAGGTGTTTTCTCTTCAAGATATTCGTCGGTTCCCCCTTCCAATTGCCTTTGTTTTCCCCGCCCTCCCACCCTCTTCTTCCCGGAGCTTGAATCTCTTTCGACCATCTATCTCATTCGTGCGGAACCTCTTCAGTCCTTCGTTAATTATTTCAACCGGTGAATTCTCGTCTCGGTGGACATTCTTCATCTCTTTTCTTTTCTGGTGGACTCAATTCAAGTTTTTCGGGTGATCATATTCTTTTCCTTGGATCAAGTGTTCTCCTTGCTCGTGTGCCTCTCGCCAGTTTATCCTTCCAGAGTGTTCAAGACATCTCAGGAGATTCGTCTGTGTTCCAATTAATTCAAGGTTGTCACCTCATTCAAATATTTCAATTGTTCCGGTGCTTCATCTATCTGTTCATCAATCCTTTTTCAATGATGTTTTTATTTTAGTGGGCCCTAACCCACAGGTCTTTTTCCAGGATCTTACCTGACTCTTCTAATTCCCCGGAGCTATTCTTAAATTCTTTTCGAAGTATGACGTGAGAATGGATTTCATCAGTCAGATACTTTCTCCAAGATCTCGTTCAAACTCTTTTCATTATTGGCTCAACCCCTTCGCTTTTCATTCTCCCGGAGTATCTCAGTAATTTTGTTGGTGTTTCTCGTCATCATTTGAAGACCGAAGAAGAGTTTTCCTCTAAATCTTGCCCATTCTCTCGAGATTCGTGGTTTTAGCTTCATGCTATCCTTTCGAATTATTCCATTTGTCAGATATTCTTTCTTACCCATCCGGAGCATGTCAGGAGTTGTTTTCCCGTTTCTTTTCACCGGAGGCCATCATTCCAGTTATCATTCTCTATTTATCCTGGTGCTTCGTTTAAGTGTTCCTTAATCAGCTCATGATCTCTTTATTGTTTTGCATCTAAATTCCCCTCGAGCATATTGGTTCTTCTAATTCTTCCCGGTGAATCATTCTCTTTCAGCAGTCATTTCTGAATTCTTATGGTGGATTGTTCAAGATTCTTTTTCTTGATTATCATATTAATTTATTCGTTCTTTCCAATCCTACCGGTGGTTCATGAAGATCTTCTCAAGTTTGCGATATGTCAATTCTCAATCCTTTTCAACAAGAATAAGTAGTATGTAAAATCCATTGTTGGTCATCAATTTAATTTGATGAAGGATAAGCATACAATAAATCTTATTCTTATTTCTTCCAAGTGAGTAATCCCTTTCTTCGGAATTTGGTCTTGATGAATAAATTCTAGTTCCAAGTGTCTTCATCTTTTCTTTTCCGGAGTGTTAATTTTCCTTGGCCATTTCGTCGGAACCTCTATCTAAATCATCGCAAAGCTCATCTTATTCTTTCATCCTTCATTTGATCTCATCATCCTTTTGACCGGAGTTCTACATGGTGGTTCTTCGTGATTTAATTCATTCTTCAAGTGTTCATCAAGCTTATTCTTTCGTTGTTGATTTTCTCAACAACTCCGTTCAACCTTTCCTTCTAAGTTCTTTTCATTCGGTTCTTTCAATTCTTCCGGAGGCATTGCGTTGCTTATGTTGTCAAGTGCCATCCCATCTTATGAAGTTCATGTTCTTTTCCTTCCATTTTCAGCCGGAGTGCTGCCTAAATCCTTTCAGTCTTATTCGTTTCTTATCTCTTTCTAACCGGAGTGGTTTCATAGTCTATCTGATTCCGTGAGCTTTCGATTCTCGTCATTCTCGTCGTTCCTCTCTTTTTCTCGAGTGCTCTCGATTCTTTGCTTCTTCTCTTTAGTTCTTGTTTCACCTCATCCCTTTTTCTCTTCCGTCTCGGCCCTAAGATCTCGGGACGAGATCTCTTGTTAGTGGAGGAGTGTTGTAACGCCCCGGATTCGTTGCGCCAGGTGTCTACCAGTTATTCGTTGTTGTAGCCATGTCATTTGCTTGCGTGTTGCATTTTGCCATGTCATCATGTGCATTTCATTTTGCATACGTGTTCGTCTCATGCATCCGAGCCTTTTCCCCGTTGTCCGTTTTGCGATCCGGCACTCCTATGCCCTCCGGCGTCCCCCTCTTCTTTCTTATCGTGAGCGGGTGTTTAAACGTTTTCGAAATGGACCGAGTCTTGCCAAGCGGCCTTGGTATAGCACCGATAGACCACCTGTCAAGTTTCATGCCATTTGGAGTCCGTTTGATACTCCAACGGTGCCCCGCGTCCCTGGATCCCTCCGTCCCGGACCCTTCCGTCCCGCGTTGACTTTCGCGGAGGTAAAATTCCACCAAGTCCCCGAAGTTTTTGTCATTATCATGCCATATTCGTCATGTCGTGTCTCTGCATCTGTAGCTCCGTTTCGTGCGTGTAATATGTCAAATTGTTTGTCTCAACGAGTACATCATTTCATTCCATCGCATCATATTCATTTGAGGTCATCTAGATGCCTGAATCATCATTGCAAGAGTGCTTCATAATGTTATCTGCTGTCTGTTATCAGAACGAGCTCTTTTGTCATTTTTGCCATGATTGATGTGTGCATCCTATGAGGTTGATGTCTACATGTGTTTTGATCTATGCCATGTCTTATTTATAGAGTGCTTACCATGTATTTTTGTGATTAATGTGGTGACTAGCACAAGCATGCAAACTAGGCATCGTGATGTTACTGATTTTAGTCCCTGTTCTGCTGTTATTTTGATGCCATGTAAACATGTTGCTACAGAGAGATCCATGCATATTTTGAGATACTTCAGTAAGGATGTTTTGAACATATGGTTATGCTCTATCCATTCATGCCCCTGGTTGAAATTATGGAGTAGTCTAGCATGTCATTTTCGTGCTCTACTTTTGCTTCATATTTTCTGCTCCTTTTTAGCTTATGGTCAGTAAAAGACTCTTGTTCTATGCATTTAGTAGTATCATGCCATGCATTTGTTTGCCATGATAAGTTCCTGTAACATGTTGTTTGATAGCTCTAAACATTGCAACCTGATGTTATTTTCTGCAAAGTCTGAATTGTTATTACTTGCAATCTTACCATGTGTGTTTGAGCATGTTCTAATTATTTCTGGAGATAGCTCAGTGTTCATGTTTTGTTATGCTTTACCTGTAAATCATGCCCATGTCTTTTGTTTTCTTGTTGAGGTCCTGTAGCATGTTGTTTTGATGCTTGCAATATGCCTAGTTGCTGTTTTGGACAGATTGTTGCTATAACTTGCATAGTGTTTGTGTGTTGAACCGTTACTCCATTTTGAGTGTGCTCTATGTGAAACTTGCTTAGTTTTGCATGTAGTTTCATATTATCATGTTGCATCCATGTTTTGAGGTGTTTGCTTGATGTTTGTGTGCATTTTGCATCAATGCCATGTTTAACTTGTTTTGCTCATATCTTCTAGGCCGTAGCTCCGAATTAAATGAACTTTATATGTAACTTGACTAGAATTTTGTGTAGATCATCTTGGTGCATCTTAACTTGCTGTTTAACAACTTGAACATAAGATTTATTCAGATCTGGACCAATTTCGAAATATGCATATGAGGACTTACCGGAATTGTTATATGTTGTTCCCGACCTCATTTAAACTTGCCTTGATGTGTTGCTCTTGTTTGCATCATCTCTTGTCATGCGTAGCTTCATGTAGTCTTGTCATGCATCATGCTTGTTGTGCATCATGTCATGTTCTTGTGTGGTGTGTTTACTATGTTGTGTGCTTCTTCTCGATAGTTCCTGTTTCGTTGCGATCGTGAGGATTCGATCGTCTACGCTTGGTTCGTCTTTGTGGCTTCATCCATTCGTCTTCTTCATGGACTTGTTCTTCTTCCTTGCGGGATTTCAGGCAAGATGACCACTACCCTGGATCTCACTACTATCATTGCTATGCTAGTTGCTTCGTTCTATCGCTATGCTGTGCTACCTATCGCCTGTTTATCAAGCCTCCCATATTGCCATAAACCTCTAACCTTTGACACCTTTCCTATGCAAATCGTTGTTTGGCTATGTTACCGCTTTTGCTCAGCCCATCTTATAGCGTTGCTAGTTGCAGGTGAAGTTGAAGATTTCTCCATGGTGGACAGGATTTTGGTTGGGATATCACAATATCTCTTATATTATTAATGCATCTATATACTTGGTAAAGGGTGGAAGACTCGGCCTTTTGCCTGGTGTTTTGTTCCACTCTTGCCGCCCTAGTTTCTGTCATACCGGTGTTATGTTCCCGGATTTTGCGTTCCTTACGCGGTCGGGTGATTTATGGGACCCCCTTGACAGTTCGCTTTGAATAAAACTCCTCCAGCAAGGCCCAACCTTGGTTTTACCATTTGCCTCACCTAGCCCTTTTTCCCTTGGGAGTCGCGCATCCCGAGGGTCATCTTTATTTTAGCCCCCTCAGGCGAGTGCTTGTCTAAGTGTTGGTCCGAACTAGAGCCCTTTGCAGCGCTCCCTCAGGGAAACTTGAGGTCTGATTTTAGTTGTACGGATTGCTCATCCGGTGTTGCCCTGAGAACGAGATATGTGCAGCTCCTATCAGGATGTCGGCGCATCGGGCGGTCTTGCTGGTCTTGTTTTACCATTGTCGAAATGTCTTGTAAACCGGGATTCCGAGTCTGATCGGGTCTTCTTGGGAGAAGGTATATCCTTCGTTGATTGCGAGAGCTTGTCATGGGCTAAGTTGGGACACCCCTACAGGGTATAATCTTCCGAAAGTCGTGCCTGCTGTTATAGGCAGATGGGAATTTGTTAATGTCCGGTTGTAGATAACTTGACACCAGATCCGAATTAAAACGCATCAACCGTGTGTGTAGCCGTGATGGTCTCTTTTCGGCGGAGTCCGGAAAGTGAACACGGTTTCTGGGTCATGTTTGACGTAAGTAGGAGTTCAGGATCACTTCTTGATCATTGCTAGCTTCACGACCGTTCCATTTGCTCTCTTCTCACTCTTATTTGCGTATGTTAGCCACTATATATGCTTAGTCGCTGCTGCAACCTCACCACTTTACCCCTTCCTTTCCCTTTAAGCTTTGCTAGTCTTGATACCCATGGTAATGGGATTGCTGAGCCCTCGTGGCTCACAGATTACTACAACAACAGTTGCAGGTACAGGTAATGCGATGATCATGACGTGAGAGCGATGCTTGCTTGTGTTGAGTTCTTCTTCTGCTTCTTCGATCAGGGGATAGGTTCCAGGTCGGCATCCTGGGCTAGCAGGGTGGATGTCATTTGAGTTTCTGTTTGTGTTTCATCCGCAGTCGGATGATGATCTTATGTATGATGATGTTGTATTCGTGTGACATCGTTTGCCTTATGTATGTATCCCCATCTATTATGTAATGTTGATGTAATGATATCCACCTTGCAAAAGCGTTTCAATATGCGGGTCTATCCTTGGTGGGACCTTCGAGTTCCTTTTGGATAGGGTCGCATATTGGGCGTGACAGTGGATTCCTGAACCATGTTCCTTGTAAAGATGCCCCAGCTTGCCACACACCGCACACCAGTCGGGTAGCTTCTCGTATTTGACCCTGTAAATCTGTCTATTTCCTTCCCTGATCATTGAAACTATGTTTTTCAGAGGGTGGTTGACATCAATCTGTACCCACACCCGATAGAAATTCCCTACAAAATCCAGCGAGTTTGTTTCAACGAACAAAACCTCCCCAACCTTCGCCGCCAGCGGCTTTACCAGATGTGCATAGAGTTGTGGTACATCATGTATCTGTACCCAGATATTCAGTGTATCCAGCCTTATTGTTGAAGGTTTTGAGATGCCATCGTATGGGACCAGTATCACCGCATCCCCTCTGAAGTTCCAGGGTCCCTCGTTCATGACCCTCTCCCAATCACCTAGACACGAGAATTGGACTGTGTACAGATTGTTCTCGAGGGGTTTGAACTTGACTTCTTGAGCAGCATCCCAAGCCGATCTCATGTTCCTGTAGAACCAAGTTTGGCTGTAAGTTTTAGGAGTATTCACCCTAGCCAATGCCAACCATCTCGCCGCCTCCGGGGGTGCGGCTGCTTCATCGAAAATCACATCATCCAGGGGCGGGCCCACCTCAATTCAAGGGTATTCAACTGAATACCCATTATTTTTGCCAAAGTACTAGGTATATAGATAGCATATATCATATGCGTGTACAAGAAAAAACGAAATCTATGCAATAGATGTGCTGGCGAACTAATTCAGCCCGAAAAGGGAGGCTAGCCCAGGTTTGCTATTCTCTCCCACGCCATCCACGACATTGGCCCATAGGCCCAAAACGCTTTAGGCTCCAATCGTGTGCACGCATCCATCGCTGATTCAGTTTTACCATCGCCAAAAATCGATCCAGCAGGAAACAAACCGGCTCCGCCCTTCCCTCTTCCCCAAATTCTGCTCCCAAGCTAGCCGCCAGGCAGCCTGCTGATTGTCGCATGCGTGCACGGTGGCAAGCATTGGCGGGCGGCGCGACGCGGTGCACCATCCAGATTCCGGCAGCATGATATCCGACCCTCGCCCCTATGATACTGATCTTTACATGCATCGGTCTTCAATTTTGAAGCCCTAGGTTCAACTAGCAGTAAGTATTTTCTGTTCATCGAAAATAGATGTGTTCATGTGGCCTAATACATTACCACTATTAAAATTGGGATCTGGGGAAGCTCCTCATGCTGATTCATCTTGCTAATGAGACATTGGTTATTGATTTCTCTCTGTATCTCACGCTGCTTAGTTTTTTCAAAATATTGTTAAGAAGCTAATAAGAAATATGGGGCAAAATTAGTTGAATGACTGCTTGGTTACATTTATGAAAAAAGACTTTTTTCTTGCAAGTTAAGGAAAATGACATCATCACTCATTTTCAAAGCATCAAGCATCAGAAAGTTATCCTCTAATCTGTAAGTTCTTTTACCATTTTTTATTTTCTATCTCTATATACTTAGATGTTGCCACATTCCGCACTTCGACATGTTGAACAAATAGTATTTTTATATGGTGTAGAATTTGAAGTTATGATCAATTATGTCAATCTATTATATTAGGATACATCTTTATGTATTATCCAATTTGTAAAACTGGTACTAGAATCAATTGTATACACCAAACAAGGCTTTACTCTTTCAAAAAACTGCCTTTGAAATTTTGAATACACACTCTTGAAATCCTGGGCCCGCCCCTGACATCATCCAGATCCTCTTCTCACAGTCCCAGTTCAGCCATCATCTGCTCCACATCGTCGACACCCGCAGAGCCAGACGCCCCCGACATATTCATCGATATCACTAGCCCGAAGAAAGACTCAGATCGGTTTCGGGCGATGGAACCCTAGTCTAACAAACCCAAGCAGCCAATCCAGAGAGGCAGCGATCCAGGATCGCCCGAAGTCCCTCCAAAATCAACTCGCCCAGGTTGGATCGATAGTAGGGAAGCAAAAAACTCTCGACGGCGGCAAGAATCGCTGCCCGGAGGACCAAAACCCTGGCCATGCAACTGAATGGCAAGAAAACATTAGCTACTCACAGTACAGAAACACATGGCCATGCAACTGAATGGCCCAACAGGATCTAATCAAAGCACATGTACACCACAAGACCATAACTACCGGTATATGCTCGATGCTTCCGAAACAAGCTCAGCTATTTTTCGTAAAAAAAGAAAGAGCTCAGCTATGACCACATATCGGCCCAGCATACATAACTAGCCACAGTACTACTACTACCAGATTAAGTTTGTTAGAATAAATCTGAGGCATACCGCCGATCATACCAGGACCAAGCAATCGCATGAGCACAACACCGAGATTTGTTAACGAGGTTCACCAATATGGCTACATCTCCCGGGCCTGATTATGGGCGCTCCTCCCCATGATACCGCTATAATACCGCACCCGGTCGCCCTGGACACCGGCACATGCCGCCGGCTTCCCCTGCGTTCCGATGCTATTATGTTGGCATATGTTACATCGTGTGTCTACCCCCGCTATATAAGAGAGGCCTAGGATACAAGTGCCCTACTAGGACACGACTCCACATCCTATGTAAACACAATACAACTACAAGTCCAACTACAAGTCCAATTGTAACCTACCTTGTACACTATATTCGACACAACTCTAACAAACTCCACCTTGGCGAATATTCTCCACCACCTTGAGTTCGTCCATGCGTCAAACTTCCATGTACATTGGACTTGAGTTTATTCCATGAGCACCGCTGCTACTCCAAAGACTCCATCTGACTCCACCTGCAACTTGTAGTCCCTTCTTTTCTTGACCACAGTCAACACTCGAGTAAAATTAAGTTCCTTGTTACTCTAGCTTGTGCTCCCAACTTCCAGAGTATCAGTCCAACGCCATCACACACTGATCGCTGACCTGCGTGAAAGTGAACAACTCACATATTGGGTGTCACACATAAGAGTTACCTGAACTCAACATCACCGCTCCTTTCTTGACCGCCTGTCTGAAACATGAAGGAAATTCACCATTGCTTGTAGTCATCCTGAGTCAAATTCGCAGTTGTCTCACCACATGTATGACCACCAGAGCCCTGGCCCGTCTCCATGTCCCGTGCGTACCGCACGCCTCGCCGCTATTACCGCGTCGAGCCTCCGCTGTCCCGGTCGAGTCTCAAGGGTCGTGAAACCACACCACTCAACCCTCATTGCAGAGTACCACCGATCATCACCGACCGATGACGAGTTTCACACTTCCATCAGACCACTGGGCTCCAGTCCGAACTGCATGTCACTCGCTTTTTCCTAGCTGAAATAGGCTTCGATTCTCTGGATCCTTACACCATAGCCTCTCAATCCAGCTCCACCTTCAACATGACTCCATGGTAGATGATCAGTCCACCCCGCGCCCCGTCGACTTCAAGCTTACATGTGCACCGTCTTGAATCAACCCCGCGCCATAGTCTTGTTGAAGCCACACAAGCCCTCGGGGCCTGCGCCACGTGTTTCCACGCCCAGAAGTCGGTCACCATCAGCATCACACTCCTATGTCGCTGTCGCCGATCCCACCACCGTCTTCTGTTCCAACCGACTCATGTCGATCCGCCAGACTGCCTAGTCCGACCCAGGCTCCCAAATCATTCCATGAATTTCCATCCATCACACGATAGTTCCATCACTGCTGACATGACTTCCCGCAAGCATCCTTGTTGTGCCAACAAATCTTTCACCCTCGTTTGCCATAACCCAAGGTCTTTAGTTCCGTGAACTTCTCCACCTCAAACCTGGTACCCGCTGATGCCATGGTTCTTTGTATGATTGACTATGCGAAAAAATAATCTGAGCTTTCCATGTGATTCCCCAAGCATACGAACAGAACTCCGCATACTACTTGCAAAACTAACCAAGAATTGGTCTTCACCTTTGGCTCCTTGGCTTCAACTCCAATACTAGCAATTGACTTGTCAACACCTCCTGTTAATTCCGATGGATACATATCCCATAGATGAATTTCTTTCGCCGATTGATTAAGCCTGCCTATCTCAGTGGAGACTCGGTCTTCCTTTTTTTTCAAACAAATCCCATGACTTGCTGTTTCCGATTGCACAACTATCGCTAGAATCTGCATGCTCAGCGTCCGATCGAGTCCTCATCCTGCACGGGTCCTTCCACCGCCTAGGCTGCTATCCGTGTGCCCGCCGGACCGCACTTGCTCATCTGCGTTGCTACAAGCCGCGCCCAACCTTGCCGACTCCGAGTACGTCAGCTCGGCGCCCACGCGATCGAACAACACGCCGACTCTTCCGATCTCGCCGACAAATAATTTTTCCGCGATATTTTCACCTCTAGATCAACAATCCACGGCCTCTGACCAACCTAGCTCTGATATCACTTGTTAGAATAAATCCGAGGCATACCGCCGATCATCCGAGGACCAAGCAATCGCACGAGCACAACACCAAAATTTGTTAACGAGGTTCACCAATATGGCTACATCTCCCGGCCTGACTATGGGCGCTCCTCCCCATGATACCGCTACAATACCGCACCCGGTCGCCCTGAACACCGGCACATGCCGCCGGCTTCCCCTGCGTTCCGGTGCTATTATGTTGGCATAGGTTACATCGTGTGTCTACCCCCGCTATATAAGAGAGGCCTAGGATACAAGTGTCCTACTAGGACACGACTCCACATCCTATGTAAACACGATACAACTACAAGTCCAACTACAAGTCCAACTGTAACCTACCTTGTACACTATATTCGACACAACTCTAACAAAGTTCATGACAGCAGATGTAGTAGCAATTATTAGGGGGTCGCCGCCTAGATCAATAATCCCATTGGGCAGTTGTCGCCCTCCCGATTGACGCGTCCATCCGTACCCTCAGGCTCCCGGTTGGATGGATGAGGAGCCATGGCTGAGGGAGACACGAACACGATCACGCGAAACTAGAAAGCGAGCGAGCACATGCGACGGAGGACCAAATTTCGTGTTTTGACCCTTTTCTGAAACCAATTCGACATTTGACCCTAGTATAAAATTTCGAGATCTGGCCCTTTTGCTACCACCAGGGTCCATGACGGTAGGCTATAACAACCTACCACAAGAGACCTTGGCGGTAGGATACATCCCTACCGCCAAATGAAATGACGGTAGCCTGTACAACCCTACCGCCAAGGTGCTTGGCAGTAGGCACAAGCACGTACTACGTTCAACACTTGATGGTAGGCATGCAACCCTACCGCCAGGGGCCTTGGCGGTAGGGTGTTAGGGCATCTCCAGCCGTACCCCCAACAGGCCCCCCAGACAACTTTTTCGGTGCCGGCGCCGAAAAAACGGCCCAGTCGCGCCCCCAGGACGCCGAAAATCGCCGGTTCGGACCTTTTTTTCGCCCAGCGGTCACAGGCCGAACCCGCCGCGCTGGGGAGCCGTTGGGGGCTCCGACGCTAGGGAAAAGCACGCCTGGCCCACACCGACAGGGGAAAAGTCAAGGTTTTCTTCCCCCGACTCGCCTCGCACCCCCTGCGCCCTTGGCCACCACTAGCTATATCCCGGCGACGGCCGCCGGCCTACTCCGCTAGATAGCCATTCCCCGCCGGAAAATAGCAGCGCTTCACCGCGGCAGCCCCTCCCGCAGCAGCTGGTTGTTTCCGGCCGCCGTTTCCGGCCGCGGAGGCGCGGTTTAACGACGGGTACACGCCCACCGCGCGCAAGGTGTTCGGCGTTTTGACTATCTCGGCGATGGACTCGGATGAGGAGGAAGAGCTCGCCGTGCTGCTGGAGGAGGAAGCCGCGGCCGACGTCCAGGAAGAAGAGCATCTGATGGTGCTCGCCGCCCTCGCCCAGCTGTTGGCGATCAATGAAAAGCCGTGTCGAGGTGGCTCGGCGCCGGGGCGGGTGAAAGCAAAGAACCGGCATCGTCTGCAAGGCTACTGCATGCTCTACTCCGACTACTTCGCCGATGCTCCACTTCATGGCGAGAGAACATTTCGGCGCCGTTATCGGATGAGCCGAAAGCTCTTCCTCAGGATTGTGAATTCCATCCGGGAGTTCAACAACTACTTCAAGTGCAAGATGGATTGCACTGGCGCTCTTGGATTCACCTCCATCCAGAAGTGCACGACAGCGATGAGGATGCTTGCATATGGAGCTCCCAGTGATTCACTCGACGACTATGGGCGCATGGCCGAGTCCACCAGCATAGAGTGTTTCTACAAGTTCTGTCGGGCAGTGGTGGCAGTGTTTGGGCCACAATACTTGAGAACACCCAATGCGGAAGACACTGCTCGGATCCTAGCCCAGAATGCAGCAAGAGGATTTCCTGGGATGCTTGGAAGCATCGACTGCATGCATTGGCAATGGAAGAACTGCCCATTTGGTTGGCAGGGGATGTACAAAGGCGCCAAAGGCGGTTGCAGTGTGGTGCTTGAGGCGGTAGCCACACAGGACCTCTGGATTTTGCACTCCTTCTTTGGTATGCCAGGAACTCACAATGACATCAACGTGTTGCAGTGCTCTCCTGTTTTTGCCAAGCTCGTTGAGGGTCATTCTCCTCCGGTGAACTTCGAGATCAATGGGCACCAATACAACAAGGGGTACTATCTAGCTGACGGCATCTGTCCGAGATGGTCGACATTTGTAAAGACGATCTCAAACCCTGTGGCAGGAGGCAAGAACGCCTGGTTTGCGAAGGTTCAGGAGGCTTGCAGGAAGGATGTCGAGCGGGCATTTGGTGTGCTTCAATCTCGATTCGCTGTTGTTCGGTACCCCGCTCAGACCTGGTCAAAAGATCAAATGTGGGATATCATGACTTGCTGTGTCATCTTGCACAACATGATCATCGAGAGCGAGTAAGAAGACCCAGTGTTTGACACTGAACCATACTACAGGCAGGGTCCTCTAGTCGAAGTTGATCACCAGCTACCGGCAACTTGGACTGCCTATCTCAGTATGCGTCAGGAGATCCGAGACCCACAGGTGCATCATCAACTGCAGAAAGATCTGATTGAGCACCTATGGAGGCTCAAGAGGGACGCCGCGTGATGAAATACGAGTTTTTATTTGTTGAACTATATAATTTGTATTGAACTATTTGTTGTTGTAGTATTTTGTTGAAGTATTTGATTTTTCTGTGATGAAATATGTGATAAGGAATAATTGTGTTGATAATTGAACGCCGAGACACGGCGAAACCATGCCGAATATGGGCCTATTCTCGCCCATATGGACCGTTTATTCACCGAAATTGGGCTGCAAAGTGGGCCAATTTTGATGCCTGGGGTTGAGCTGGGGGCGACGACTGGGCGCAAAACCGCCCCAGCGCCGAGTGTATCGACGGCTCGCCCGCAGGGGACGATTTCTATGCGTTCTGGGGGGCCAACGGCTGAAGATGTCCTTAGACCCTACCACCATACCACCATGGATCCTGACGGTAGCAAAAATGGTCAGATCTTGAGCAAGGGTGCATGCATGCATGGCATGCACGGGGAGCACGCATCATTGGCGCGGCCGCCCATGTGATCTCGTGTGATGTTCTTGTTCGTGTCCCCTGGATGATGTTGTTGTTGTTCAGGCCTCTGCTCTGTAGACGAATACGAAGCGAGGGTCAGCCACAGTGTAGTAAAACTCAGTTTGATGGGCCACGGTCGAATTCATTCATTACTGTCCCCAGTTGGTGTCCCTTCAGGGACCAGCATGTTGGCAGAGGCATCAAGCTGGAAAACCTATGCTGCCAAGATCCGGACAAAATTACTGTTCTGACCCTTAAGGCAAACTAAATCCCGATTTGACCTCGTTCCGAAAAAAATTTCGTTTCTGACCTTTTCTGGTGACGCCAAGGTCCCTGGCGTCTGGGTTACGAAGCAGACGCCGGGGTCCCTGGCGTCTGGCCCCTGACCCGCACTGCCCGCCTGCCCGCCTGGTCCCTGGCGTCTGGGTTACGAAGCAGACGCCAGGGGCCAGACGCCAGGG
>NC_057813.1:120543809-120566700 GCF_018294505.1 Triticum aestivum
CTGCTTCGTAACCCAGACGCCAGAGTCCTTGGCGTCACCAGAAAAGGTCAGAAACAATTTTTTTTTCGGAACGAGGTCAAATCGGGATTTAGTTTACCTTAAGGGTCAGAACAGTAATTTTGTCCCCAAGATCCACGCCCCACATCGCATTGCATGCACAAACCTGGTGGATGTGGATCCCGTCCTATATGTGCAATTCAATCTGCAATGATCATCACACCTACCCCTGCACATTTTTTATGCACTACATCAGCACCAGCAGAGAGGAATATATATGCGAGGTCTCGGGGACTAGTCTGGTCCCGTGCTGGGCGGGAAGGAGGTCGAGCCGCTGTGCGGTTCCATTCGTCCCCTGCAGCATGCAGGGGACAAATGTTTGTGTACGCAGGCCGGCCAAGGGGAAGGGTAATTCCGAGCCACATGCGGCGCCCGGTGGTCACGTACGTGGCGCATCCCGGGACCTGGTCCTGGTCCTGGGCATGGACGTGCCTATCCGCTAGATTGGGGATCTGGATGCATGCTCTCCTTCGGATCGGATGGGTACGTACGTACGTGGTGCCAGTTTGTAGCACGCAGTTTCGTTTTCTGCATACACAACACAGTTTTTCCTTCCCATCCCTTGCTGATGGCACATACTGTAACGGAGTAGATTTCACGTGAAGTACTCTTTTTCCGACTTAATAGATTCGTTCAAAATTGGCATTAGTCACTTCAAGAGGTGTGATTTACATGTGCGATCAAATGTGCGTTCACCTTTTCATCTTTGACTAACTCTGGCGGCCTCTTTGACTGGGTAATTAGTGGAGATGAATTATTTTAGATATATAGGATTCGTGCGACAAACGCCGCCACATGCATAGCGTGTTTGGTTGCCGTGTGCTACAGTGCCTGCGTTGCATACACTTCTCCACTCAGTCTGGCTCTCAAAAACAGCCTCATATGCGACATCTGCGAGTTGTTTGGTTGCCTGTATATGGACTTGCTGCATTAGGAGATCAACATTGGCACGTTGTTTGGTTGCCTGCATTGTGTCGGCGCATGCAACTACATGCTGTTTGGTTGCCCGCATGGGGTATGATTAAAGATAGCACTTGCACTTAGCACACAGGGTTAAGAGCAAGCAGAGGAAGGGGGAGAAGAAATGCAGTGTGCGCCGGACATGGCGACTGCAGTGGTTAGTGGCCGTGGCGCCGTGTCCGACTTAACGAGCATGGAGTCGTGGACGAGCGACCCCATCGGCGGCACGACAAGTGACACCGTCGGCGAACTAGTTGCGGTGCTCGCGCAAACACAGTGGACAGAGGAGGAGAATGCAGTGCTCGCGCCATCGTATCGTCAGTGCAGTGGACGAGAGAGGAGGCCGAGATGATCGACGCCAGAAACGACTCCAGTGTAGTAGAGCGAGAGAGAGGAGGCGAAGATGATCGACCCCGTCGGTGGTGCGGCGAGCTGCAATGTGCGCGGAGGCACAGGACACAAGAAAGCAGTGTACGCGCCATTGCAGTGTCAGTGCAGTAGGAGGACGACAGAGAGTAGGCCGAGATGAGCGACGCCAGAAACGACTCTAGTGTATTAGCACGCGGGCAAGGAGATCAAGGGGAAGGGCTTCGGCGTCGAGAGGGATGAATATGAGGGCTCTGAGCAGACAAAGGAGCTCGACATGGCAGCATTTGTGCATTATACTACCGTCGAAGAGAGATGAAGCTACGATCATCGAAACCAAAAACTTACAACACGAATGTTGTGAAGAACTGCGAGATTAGGCTGCTGGTCAAAGGAAATTTCAAACAATACATCGTGCCCGACGAATCTGACAAAATTTGTTCAAAACAGCTCCAAACAGGAACACGAGATTAAGAGCTTACGGTCGACGAAACTACAAACTGATTGCCTGAATGGAACCGTAGCATCGAGGTGCATCTTTTTCATGTAGAGCTTACCTTAAATCGAAGCACCGTTGTGTAGATCAGAGAGAAGAGATTAGATAGAAGCTTACTCGAGGTTGAAGAAGACCTCACATAATCACCTCACATCTCTACGGTCTCCACTCGTGCAAGGGCCCGCTCGCTAGCGCTCGCCTCGGCCTGGCTCACGAGAAACTGTCGATTCGTGCGTTTTCAGTGAGCAGGCTCTGGACTGCTTTAAAAAACATGCGGTGCAGATCCAACAGTGAAAACGAGCAACCAAACAGGTTTCTTTCTTCCCACGCGGGTCTGGTTAGGCCCTATGCAGACAACCAAACACGCCCTAAGCCGCCCTGCATCCCTTGGTCATTCTGGCAACCGAGTTTAACGGCCTGGGTCCTCCACACACATGGAAATGTTCCGGTTCTCTGGGCAAGGACCAGTGAGGGCGTTAACACCTTGCCCGGAATCCTGACAGTCAATGTGCGATTCTATACGTGCTACGCAGCCTACATATGTACCGACAGCTCCCTCTACAGATAAGATTTTGTTTTGGTACGTGCCATCGCCATGCATGTGAGATACAAGGACGGACCAACCAAATAGTGGATCCAACATGGATGTCGATGTACGTATGTACGTGTGTATTGTCGCTTTATCCGATCAATAATTTGATGCATGTGGTGTGTCACCGGATACCACATCGTTCTTTTCCTTCCTCCAGCTCCAGGTAATCTGTGGCCTTTCTGCCTATAACTCTCTCACATACACCAAGCAGCTCATCTACACATGGATGGCAAGATTGAGGGAGATATACGTTCGAACACCAAGTGTGGTAGATAGAGATATGTCACATTGTCTTTTTTCTTGGGAAATTTTACGGTGCATCATAATACACCAAATCACGTGTATTATATGGGCGATCTAACGGATTAGTCCAGGGGTATTTTTAAGACCAAGGGTATTTTCGACCTAAACTTTTTTATACCTTTAATCGGCCCAATTAAGTCCAGGGGTATTCTTGTCCGAAATTTTCCGATTAAATTAATTGCATTAATAAAACACTTTATTATAGAGGTCCAATCATCGTGCGTACTCTTTTGAAATTTGGTTCGAATGGTTCGTCCTCTCTCCTCCTCTCGAGCCCTAACCTCGGCACCCTCGATCGCTGCCGATCGCCTCCGGCGCCCTCGATCACCGCCGACCGCCCCCGGCTCCCTCGATCGCCGCCGATCGCACTCGCCGTGTCACTCCTTCCTCCTGCTCCTACTCCCCCCTTCCCCCTCCATCGGAAGTCACTCCACTCGGGTCGCAACGCCAGATCTTCCGACGAGCCTCCCCTCCTTCCCCGAGCGGACGCCACCTTCCACGACCCGAGAGGCCACATCATCCTCATCGACGTGCATCAACTTTTTCACGCCGGATCTTCGCTGTAAGTGCCTAGCCATCTCAAATCTTTGAACATCCCTTATGCTTATAGTACCAATAGGGGTCGGATTTGATTAGGGTTTAGGATATGTCATGTGAGGTTTAGGGTTTATGGTTTCAGAAAGTTGTGACGAGATTTCTATTGAAAGGGAGTGTAAGTTGGATTTAGCTAGGACATGTTGTAGTTAGTTAGGGTTTATGGTTTTAGAAAGTTGTGAAAAGATTTTTTTTCAAAGGAAGTGTAAGTCGGATTTAGCTAGGACATATTAAAGCACTTAGTTAGGGTTGTGTGCCATGAGAATTTGTCAGCAGATTTGGATTTAAAGAAAGTTATTTTGGATTTAGTTAGGAGATGCTTCTGAATTGAGTTTCCAGATATTTTGGATTTAGTTAGGAGATAATTATTTTTGTATGGAGTTTGGAGATATTTTCGACTTAGTGACGATATAATTTGGGTTTAGTTAGGTGATAATTTTGGATTCAGTTAGGACACAATTTTGAATGGAGTTTGCAGATAATTGATCTATCAGGGTGGATATATCTTGGGACTTGAAAGATTCGTGCACTTTGGATTTAGTTAGGAGATCATCAGTTACAACAAGTACAATCAATTAAATATTTCTGGATTTAGTCAGGGAATATTTTATACTTACTTACATCTTTTGAAGGACTGAGTTTGGTACATGAATCCGATATGAAAAATTAAATTGATTATTTAAGCAGAGTATTGCATATTATTATGTATGCTATCCATCCGTAACATTGACTATCTGTTTTCGTTGGCAGCATAACGACATGGATGATAAAGGCAACGATGGCAAAAACTTGGGGAATATAGGCAAGGATGACAAGGACATGGATAGACGAAACGAAGGCAAATGAATGGATGGTATGCGCACGGATGATAACGATAATGAGGATGCAGACAAAGATGGCATAGACCTGGATGATGTACACATGCAAGCTAAAGAAATTGATATTAAAGGCATGGCTGGTTCAGATCTGAATGAGTGTATGGAATACATAGAGATTGTGAAGAAGACTTTCAGGACTAAGGAAGAAGCCTACATGTTCTACGTAGGCTATGCGAGAAAAAAGGGTTTGGTGTTAGAAAGGATGATCTGAAGTACAGGGGTCCGGGTCCGAAACAAAATGCATACAAAAGGACATACAAGTGCTGCAAACAAGGCTGGCGGGCCCTTAAGCACTTTAACAGAGCTGATAGAAAAAGAACACCGAGGGGTCTTTCTCGGTGTGGGTGTCCCGCTCTTTTTCAGGTTGAGCTACAAGATAGTACTGGCCTCTGGTTCGTCAAGAATTTTGTGGACAATCATAACCATCTGTTTGTCCCTGCTGACCTGACTCCCTACTCATCGGCTCATCGTAGAATGACTGACGCACAAAAGGCCGATGTCATCGAGTATGCTATTGGTGGACTTCGAACACATCAGATTATGAATGTAATGGAGAAGAATGCCGGAGGTCCCGACAAGCTTGGATTTATAGATCGAGACCTATACAACCATGTTTCAATCCAGAAGAAGCGGAAGATAGAAGGCAGTGACGCTAGATATTTGCTTACCTATATGATTGCACAAAAAAAGCAGACCCGAAATTCTTTTTCAAATACACAAAAGACAAAGAAGGCCATTTTAGGAACATATTCTGGGCTGATTCACAATCCCGGATTGACTATGTTGCCTTTGGTGGTGTCGTGGTGTTCGACAGTACATACCGGTCTAACAAGTACAGGCTTCCGTTTGTTCCATTTGTTGGTCTGAACCATCACCGCAACACATTTTTGTTTGGGGTCGGTCTAGTGTCAGACGAGACAGTTGCATCATACCAGTGGCTTCTTCATGTATTTTTGGAGGCAATGTTCCAGAGGGCACCCATTTCAGCAATCACCGATGGGGACGGTTCAATGGCTAAAGCAATAGCTACTGTCTGGACTGGAACAGGTCATCATTTGTGCACATGGCATATCGAGGAGAATATGGTGATGCACCTCTGCAAGACAAAGCTTGAGGAATTTAGGGAATTCATTTACCGTCGTTGGTATGTTGATGAGTTTGAGAAAAGATGGGAGGCTTATAAGGTTCAGTTCAAAATAAAACCAACGGGAAAGAGGTCGTCATGGGTTAACAGGATGTACGAGCTGCGACACAAATGGGCTGCTGCGTACACAAAGGGTAGATATTTCCTAGGCATGATGAGTAATCAGAAGAGTGAGTCTCTCAACTCAAGGCTTCATGTGCACCTGAACAGGAAGATGCAGCTTGTTGATTTGTTGCAGCATGTTGAGCACCGTGTATCCATAATGCGTAAGAATGAAGCAGCATTAGACGCAGTAGCAACACATACGATACCCTTCACTAAGCTGAATGCACACCTTCTGGAGACTGCTGCCTCTTATATTTATACAACTGTGATGTTTCCAAAGGTAAAGCGTCAGATTGTTGAAGGGACAAATTGCCAGGTCACAGACCGGGTAGCATGTGACGGTTTGGTCGTCTTTGGAGTTTTGCGCAAAGGCCCATATGATAAAGTCCCATATGGCAGGGATGCTACATAATTGCAAGGTAAGGAAGGTAAGGATGCTGAGGACTTGCATGCAAAAAAATTGGATGCTGAGGATCCCAATGACTTGCAAGGTAAGGATGCTGAGGACTTGCATGCAAAAACTTGGATGCTGAGGATCCCAATGACTTGGAAGGTAAGGATGCTGAGGACTTGCATGCAAAAAACTTGGATGCTGAGGATCCCAATGACTTGGAAGGCAAGGATGGTGTGGACTTGCATGCCAAGAACCTGGATGCTAAGGATCCCAATGACTTGGAAGGTAAGGACAGTGAGGAGTTGGATGCAAAAAAGTTGGATGCACAAGGCGTGGATGCTAAGTCTGTGGATTTTATATATCACATGACTTGTCTGTTTACAGGAGCAAGACTGGATGATGCAGCTTGTAAATGTAAAATGTTGGAAAGTCAGGATTACCCATGCGCACATATATTCTGCGTTCTGGATCATCTTGGTGTACGCACATTTCCAAAAAATTTTGTCAAGAAAAGATGGACAATGCATGCCAAGCCAGCGTTCCCTTCTTCGAGGACTGCGAATACTCATGTATGGTCTGATCACATGAATAAGTATCATCAACTACGCAACATGGCTAGTGACGCTTTATTCACAGCCGCAACTAGCGATTCATAGTTAGAACAGGTGATGGAGCTCCTCCGGAGTATATTGGTTGATGGAGAAAAAACTGATTTTGATGAAGGCCATAAATCGTTTGTTCCTTTGCCGGCATACTTCTCTGCTGCTCGTGAATGCTGCACTGATGACATGGAAAATCCAATCAAAATAGTTCCATAAGGGAGACCAACTACCGAAGAATCGAACAAGAGGATTAAATCCAGGCGCGAGCGGATGAGAGGGAAAAAAAGCAACGAAGTTTATGCACATGTTTATCTCATTGTTCATTTCCATACATGCTTACAATGTTAATACGTTCTCTCTTTTTCTTCAATTTACTCAGGAACAAATCGGGGAAATCAAAGGTCACAAGGAGAAAGAAGCGAAAAGAGAAAGACTCAGAGATAGAAGAAGACACAGATTTAGATACAGAAGAAGAGGAAGATTCAAAAAAAGCAAGAAAGTTAGTGCACATGTTAATCTCATTGTTCATTTCTATACATGTTTACAGTGTTAATATGTTCTCCCGGAGAGTGTTCACATGTTTTTCTTCAATTTACGCAGGAAAAAATCAGGGAAATCAAATAACACAAGGAGGAAGAAGCAAAAAGAAGAGACAGAGTCAGATACAGAAGAAGAGACAGAGGCAGATATAGAAGAAGAGGAAAATTCAGGTACAGAAGAAGAGGAAAATTCAGATGCAGAAGAAGAGGGAGATTCAGATGCATAAGAAGAGGGAGATTCAGATGCAGAAGATGGTGGGCTGAGGAGGGCTAGGAAGAGAGCATTGGAGGTTGCAGAAGAGGATTACGCAAAACCAAACAAGTGGGCATCAGTACAATTGTGCGTACTTAAATATGTTTTCGAATGCTGGCTGCAGATTCATCTATTTCATTTTTTTGCAGGAAACGCAAGGGCGCTCCAAATGTCAATGTTGGGAGGAAGAAAAAGAATGATGACAAGGATGCGCGAGGAAAACCAGTGAAGTCAGTGTTTGTACTTACATGTCCGCTCTAGAAGTCAGGTATTTGCTAGTACTGTGTTGACGTTTGTTAACTTTTCCAGGATAGACTCTACGAAGGGCGGTAAAGAACAGGCCAAAGGGGTGATGAAGACAAAAAGGTCTGCTAGGAATGTACCACAGGCTGAGCGAATAAGAGCTGTCAAATTAGCTTCTATAGCTATGACGAGAAAATCAGTGAAGTTAGTGTCTTTTCTATTATAGTATACTGTACATGCTCAAATCTTCTTTGCTATCCTATTAACAAACGATGTTTCATGCAGGAAAGCTATAGTGAAGTAGAGACATGATGTTTAGATGCACATGGTCAAGCAGAGAAAACAAAAGGATTTCTGGGGTCGAAAAATTGAGAACAAACTAAAGTAGACAGTTTTCCATGCCGTGATCCACCATGTTTTTGATGTATTAGACCTATTTGATGGACTGCTATTTTTCTGAATTACTCGTTTGCTTGGTACACCCTCATTTTATTATGGACAGGACGACATGGTAGGCTAGTTATGATTTATCAACATCGATGAAACAATGCATTTTTAGTGAAGTTGGTTTTCTGTATTTTTTATATTTTTTTACATAATATATTGCTGAAATTTGTTCAAGTGTAGTCAATTTTCATACTTGAAATATAAAATAGAAACCGAAAATTTATATATATAAGAAAATAGAACGTTAATAGAAACCTCGTTTTCAAATAACCTTGAAAAATTTCAAATAGAAAACAAGCATACTGATATTTTAAAAATAGCATGCTCATTTGAAAAAAGCATGTTCAATTGAAAATAAAATAGAATGAATATGCGGATTTAAAATAGCATGCTGCTTTGAATATACTGTTTTCAAAATACCATGCTATTTTAAAAATAGCATGCTGATTTTAAAAATATGATTTCAAAAATAGCATGCTACTTTTAAATTTATAATGCTCTTTTCAATATGCTACTTTCAAAATAACATGCTGATTTCAAAAATATCATGCTAATTTTAAAAATAGATGCTACTTGTAAAAATATAATGCTTTTTTCAATATGCTACTTTAAAAATTGCATGCTATTTTCATAAATATCATACTTATTTTAAAAATAGCATGCTTATTTTAAAAATAGCATGCTCTTTTCAATATGCTACTTTTAAAATAGCATGTTGATTTCAAAAATAGCATGCTGATTTAAAAAAATCATGTTCTTTTGAATTTGATATTTTTTAAAATAGCATGCTGATTTCGAAATAACAGCCTCATTCTAAAAATATAACGCTGTTTTTAAAAATAGCATGCTGATTTCAAAATAGCAGCCTCATTTTAAAAATATAACACTGTTTTTAAAATAGCATGCTGATTTCAAAAATTACATGCTTTTTGAAATATGCTGTTTTGAAAGCAGCGTGCTGATTTTGAAAACAACATTTTTTAAAATTACGCTTTCTAAAAGATAGCATGTTTTTTAGTATACTGTTTTTCAAACAAAAAAAACATGCTGGTTTGCTCTGTTTCTGAAAATAGCATGCCATGCCATTTCGAAAGTAACAGAAACATCATTTTTTGCATTGCATTTTGACCCGCAAGTTTTTGTTTTGCATTGCATATTTTTGTGCGACACACATACAAACCGCATTTTCAATATAACTCGTACTAACCAACACAAAAACCTCGTTCAAAAATGAAAGTATTGTCCAATCCATTTGAAACCCGGTTAGATTTGATTCTAAAAATACTAGCATTACTGTGGCAAAAAAAGGAAATATAATTGCAGTCCATAGAGATAATTATATCAAGGAGGGTACTAGGGTGCCTTATATATATAGACTTGCATAGCAAGTACATTACGCCATATAGGGTACCACCAAGTTACTGCCAAGTACCACTTACTGGACGATCTTCATACCCAGTCGGACCCAAAAGTTATACCACCAAAGTACTAGTTACTACCAAGTACCAATTACTATTAAGTTGCACTTACTGGACCCAAAAGCTGATACTACCAACTTGCAATTACTGGCTACTACATATAAATTATAAAACTAGCGTCAAACTAGTGCCATGGGTCAACGAATCCTCATGCCACTAACCATGTTCACCCTAAGCCCACCTCCACTCCTTTCCATGAACCTGAAGATAACCATTTGATCTTCTTCCATTCTGGCTCCCTCAACGACTTCTCTCCAGTTCTTCGTCATGATCGCACGCCCGTCCTTCTTGCCCATCTTGAACAAGACCTTTTTATTACCTTCAAAATGTTCATTGGTGACACGCACAAGCATGGGCTTTCGTAGATAATCTTTGAGGTAGGCCTGACTATAATCCTTTGAGAACATCTGATTGCACAGGGAAATAAATAATGTTACATAAAAAATTAAGTATAATTTGCACAAAAAAAAGGTAAGTATGATTTGCACAACCACGCCCGTCCTCCTCTCTGTCTCTACATGATGGCATTTTCACTAGTGAAGTATGATTTGCAAAAAGAAAAGTCCAAGTGTTTACCATCTTGTTCTTCCCTGTGATGACTGTCGAGCGAGTGACGGTGCTGAGGTAGTATGGTATGGGAGGTTGGCACTGCTTTACTATGGATTTGAGACAGTCCCACCGATCCTCGTTTAGCGATACATGGTTGCCATAGAAGATGAGATCCTCAAAAGTTCCTTTTCTCACAATGATTCCCGGACCTGTATAAAAAAAATTAAGATGACAGAGTAGTAAATAATTTCATACGTAAGATCTAGAACATCAACACTGGGTTAATGATCAATGCCTACTCTAATGATCAAGAAATGAAGGACACAGATAACCCAATCACATCCACCCAGCAATATCTCGTAGAAACATGGGCAAATTGAATATTTGATTTTTTTAAACGAACAACTAAACACTCCTCTATGTAAGCTCTAGTTCAGTCAATGTTGATTTGGAAGGTCATCTAGAACCCAAACAGAGTAATGTGTGGTAATCAAGTGTCACTCAAACATCAACTTTTGATATTTCACGGTTCATTTAATATCTGACCAGCCATATAGAACATTACCCCGTATTGCCAAGATAGGATCGTGGTCCACATCTCCATCTCCATCAGAACTATCATCAGTGTCATAGTCGCTAGAGGTGTCGCCATCAACGCTATAGCCGTCACTCCCACGTGAAGTGCCATCTAAAGCATCATCTGAGGTGGTCCGGTGATCACTCTCTTCACTGCTGATGAGGATGGTTTCCCTTGCCATTCAAACCTGTTGCATGCATTGCAATGAATAAATGTTAGTTATTGATATATGAAATCAGTCTTCCATTAGGACTTGTTAGCACCATATAGAATGTGAATAATCTTTTCGCATACTTCTCCCTAAGTACGTAGTTCATGTATAAGCATCTACACGAAAAAGCTAGTCGACAACTATTCGCACGACTAGTCAAGACTAGTGGTTATACTCATAATCATTGGGCAAACATAACCAATTAGGATATTTCAAGGTTACAATTTTGTGAGCTGGACAAGAAAACTTGGTAACCAACAAATTAGTAGCCATGTACAAATGAACCATGATTGACTGCTCTCATCAAGCAATACGTGAAACTATAACTGATCTGCCTTTGATCACTGCAAATTTCCTGATGGGCTGTTGTGTGGTACCATCAGGTAATAAATATAATGTCTTTCAATTGTCCCAACAAAACAAATAATGCATTTTCTGCTGTACATACCATTTTTAGAGGTAGCTATGGAGGTTAATTTTCCAAAAATCCAGTGAGAATAAGGACATGATAGAATCTCTCAAGCAAGATGACAACATAGTGAAGGCTATGAGAACGAGCAAGGTATGCTGACCAATACTCACCCTTTTGTATACTTCCTATTTATTTACTCATTACTACCCATACCAACAAGTAAAATCATGATTATGAAGTATAATGGCAGAAAATCCAACAGTGAGAAAATCCAACAGAGATAGGCTGACATAATTCAAGTAAGCAGTAACAACAATCAACAAAAATATGCACCAACCAAAAATATTACATGTGTGCACATATCATCAAAAACATGAACCAATAAAGAGCAGTCTATACTTGAGAAATCCTTCAAAATATGCACTAATCATCATACTACCATCGAGTAATACATGAAACTATAACTGATCCTCATTCCATCATTACAAATTTCCTCATGGACTGCTTCTGTGCTCGCCTTTTTAGTTTTTAATAACTAAGCATCAACAAATACATATACACAGTCTTCAAACTATCCCAATAAACCAAAACATGTGTATGCTCCTGTGAATATACCTTTTCTATATCTAGCAGTGGGGGATCATTTTCTAGAGGGAAAAACTACTTGATAGCATCTGTCAAGCAATATGATAGCATAGTGAAGGCTATGTCGGCGAGCAAGGTATGCTGGCCAACACCCACCTTGCTGTAAAATTACTTGTTGCAATATGACCTACTAGTTGATAGTAAATCTGCGAATACCCGAAATATGCACACAAGCAAGTGTAAGATTTAAACATGGGCGGAGCTACCAGATCGACATTCGAAGGGCAGGGAAGATCAATCTTACCTTGGAGTGGACTTGTTTGAATCTGGCACCACCGGAGCTTCGAGCGGCGCGACCAGGATTGGGGATGAAAAGTTGCGGTTGTATGACCTTGCTGTCGACAAAGTAGTGCAGAATCGTGGCCAGAGCAGGGGGGAGTGGGTGGCCTCACGGATCCGGCGGATTTGACGACGACGGGGGCGGCCAATGTGACGGCTTGGCAAACCCTAGCCGTCGCCCTCCGCGTCGCCTCTCTGTCTCTGCAAAGAATGAAGTGGAACGAAGTGGGGTGGGATTGAGATGGGGGTGGGGTTGGGGCCATCGCCCACTTTTCTCTCTGCATCCCACTTGTGCAGGCCCACAAAAGGAACAAAGTGTTGGGCCGGATCAGATGCAGATTTGGCAGCTTTACCAATTCTGGCCAAACAGAAAAGATCAGCATGACCACATGTGTTCTTTTGAAGAAACCCTAAAAATACACTGCTGTTCATATTGCATGTGGATGAGTCTTTCAGTACACCAATTGATCTTGAATAATTTCAAGCACTCCACAGTATATATATATGAAAATAATGGTTAACCAATAAAATGGTAAACTATTAGATGCAAGGTTACAAATATTTGAAAAAAAATCAATAATTGAATTGTATGCATTTTTATGATTAAATATAATAAAATTAACATTTCTGCAAAAACTATGATAATTAAAATATTCATTGGTATTTAAAAAACCCCGCAAATGACTACTTATGCCAACCAGAACTTCTTCAGGGTTTCGTTTATTCATCTATTCTTTGGCATGTTGGTTCTCATAACGCCTTCTTCGGACCTTCTCTTTGTCCGGCAAATTCCTGAGATATTGGGCTAGCGCCTTGTGTTTCGCCCTCACACCATGCTTCATTTGGTATCATTTGGCAACTCCTTCGGCGTGGTCAAGAATACTAACGAAAGCCGGGTCCAGATATTTGCCACAGAACGCGCAACGATACGCCATACGCTTAAGCACGTTGCACTGTCCATTCTCCAATTCTTCAAGGGTTTTCTGAGTGTGTGCGTCCATCTCTCCTTGGAAAATGTACTCATAATCATGAGAATAAGGCTGCAAGTTTAAATTATGTATGATATAAGCTGCACCATTGTTTACAGTACCTAATATCCCCTAAGTTTCATACTGTAGTGCCTATAAATTATTTTTAAAGTAAATATTTATTAACTTTGAAAATTTAAGGAGAAAAAAGCAATATCAAATCCATATGAAAGCATAAATCATATGATGTACTTTAAATTTTTTTGTCAATAAACATGCACAACCTTTATGATCTCTGACTTTTGGCATAATTCCAAAACGCACTAAATTGTGGAGTGGATGAACCATTAATTTCTCAAAGATTGATTCAATAAATAATGATCATTACGTATTGATGATCAACATTATATTTAGAGCTAGATTCCATTATGCCAATTCAACAATGTATTGATGGTTTAATGATTAACCTCTAACCTAAAACTTGAAGACAAATCTACGGTTAAAAAAATTAAAATTACCGTAACGGAATTCCAGTTCATGCCATGCATGTGCCGCTGCTTGTGATCGATGACGGAGTACTGCACCTCATCGACACGATGCTTCTCTGGGTCGGACACCGAGTAGTCCAAAGCTTTCTCGTGGGGATCCTGATCCATGAGATGGACGACGACGTCGGTGGTTAGCCCCGCAAGTCCACGATCTGTCACGACGCCGTCCATGACAGGCCCCTCACGTCCATGGCCACGATCTGTCACGACGGCCAATCGACCTCCACGAGTGGATTTCATATCCGGCGGCAGGGAGGCGGGTGTGTGAGCGGCGGTGATAGTTTTAGAGCGTAACCTAGGAGGAGAGATGTGGGGAGTAATTGGTAGTTACCTACTATAGCGGAAATACTTATGAGAAAAATTGATTGGTCGGTGTTGGGCACCTTCAATGCAGCGGCGCTTATTTAGGCGCTTAATTAGGATCCTAGAAAAAAAATCACAAGCATAGGCGCTTGGGACAGGAGCTAGGAACTGGATTTTGTACATCTACGTGATGCAATCCAAAGATCGTGTCCGGGGTGGATGGGTTGGGGATTGAAAATTGTGTACACAAACCCTAATGCTCAAGACTTGTGAAAACATTAGATCAAATTGTCATCAAGTGATCTAGTATTACTTGGATCGAGACTTTGTGATCATTATGTAGCCACGCCACAAACACGATGGTTCTAGTGTTACTTGGATCAACACCTTAGGCAGCAAACTAGTGCATTTCCTTTTTGAGTCACCATCTTCCTTCTTGAAAACCACATGTACACACTCATCATGTATACCATAACACATCAGAATCTATTAACGAGCGCTCACAAGCTTAACTAGCTTCAAACGAACCTAGCCAATCAGGGTTTTATGCTACTTAATCTAAATGAGCCGATGATTAATGAGCACGAGTTTAACAAGCAGAGATGCCAAACCACACACCAATTAACATAGTTCTACCTTAGTTCAACGCTTCCATATATACAAAAGCAAGCACCACTTAGTAGTACTGGTGCACATAGTTCAACCATCTTCCATATATCCAAAAGCAAGCACCATAGTAGTACTGGTGCACATACTTCGACCATAAACATAGTTCTACCTTAGTTCTACCTTAGTTCAACACTTCCATATATACAAAAGCAAGCACCATAGTAATACTGGTGCACATACTTCGACCATAAACCTTCACCAACAAAGTATAGCATAGGGTAGTACTTAGCATAGTTAAAACCAAAAGAGCATCAGTTCTAGCCGCGAGGGTGCGCACTTCCCTAAAGCCTCAAAGAAGCCTGATCAAGTAGTCGGCATACACAGCATGATTCACCCTGAAAGCGTAGCCATTCTTGATGCTGCCTTGGGATGTTCTGACTGCATGGTTGATGGTACTCGACAGGTCGCCTTTCATCACCTTGTTGCAGAAAGGGCATCCATAACCGTTTCCGAATCTAGGCATCACAGCTTCCTCGAGCTCAGCACTCTCCAGCTGCCTCACCTTCTGCCTCCTGAAGATCCTCTGGGTTTCTTGGTCGCTGTCAACGTCGTCACTTAGGACCTACATGTAGTACAAAATGTTGCATAAGTATATTTAATATGATAATTCAGCAGGCACATAGTCTATGAAACATAATGTAATTGATGACAACATAAAATATCTGCAAATGACGTTGAAAAAATAAATGCATAACTTATTAATTTCTACATAAGCAACTAAATGGGACAGTATCATATAGTAAAAAAATGAAGGATCAACCATACATGTCGAAGAGAGCACTAGCATTGCCACATTTTGCCACACATTTTCCCCAAGCTTGCCTAAGGTTAGTTCATCAAAATGAGAGCCACAAGTTGGCAAGCCTAAGGGAACCTTGCCACACTTTTTGTGTGTATGCCATATGGGACCCAAGTGTGGCTTGCCTAAGGTGTGGATGGAACCAAACACTCACTTAAGTTGGTCAAACTTGCCTAACCTTAGGTATGGCAATCTTTGGCAAAGTTAGTCACAAACCAAACAACCCTTTAGTGCAAAAAAATTCACTTGTTACGTAAAAATGCATGAACTGATGATGTAACATGGTAGAGTAGCATACAGATGTACTAATGCAAAAAAAAGACTTATAACTTACATGCACGACTAGATAAAATAGCTCGTGAGCTGTATCTATTTAGGGTTAGAATTTTATGTGCTTATGATGATGGATATTGAAAGTCCCCATGTTATCGTCGTGGAAGTTTCCCCTGTTGATCGATACCCCACCCATCAATGTTCCTGAACCATTCAAAGTTCTAGGTAAAGTAGTTAATTATTATGAATTCTGACAATAAGTGATCCCAAATGTTGTACTTACAAAAAAAGGATTTTATCATTTATGCCACCAGTTGTGTCCCACAACTAAGTATCACCACTAGGAATTTCTACTGCTAAAAAAAGCCATCGCTTCGTTAGACACATGCTAAAAAATGCCACTACACATCATTATTGTGATATCAAATCTATCTTGACATGCTATAATGGCATCAATACCTATGGACCAACATGCCAACTCTCCCTCTATCTCACTACAATAAAGTGTGGGCCCACTTGATCCCAACAGCGTTCTTATTTTCCTATAAAATTATTCGCTTACTTACTCCTCACAAGTGGGGCCACAGTTATCATTGTGAGATAGAGAGAACTGAAATGTGGGCCTGGGCTTTTTTTGTCACATTGGATGGTCAACAAGATTTACATGAAAATAACAATGTCTAATGGCATTATTGAGCAAACATCTAACGGAACGATGGCATTTTTGATACATCTAATGGCATTTTTGAGTAAGCATCTCATGAACCGATGGCATTTTTGAGCGTTGTAACTTCTAAGGAAAAAACTGAGTAGTGGGATACAACTGGTGGCATAAATGATAAAAACCCTACAAAAGAACTAATTAAAACAACTCGAGTAAAACATTGATGATATCCAATTTCTTTCTAAAATAGCCATTGCTTAGAGATAGTCAATGTTTAAAATCATTGCCACAACCACTTATGGAACATGCAAACCAAAGATCGATCAAGTGCAACCACACATGTACTCAACATTTTAATACCTTATTTGCCTTGTACTGACTAGGGAAAACCTAGGATATTACAAAATAAATAAATAAATAAATAAAGGGGATAGATGACTAACCTCTTCTTTGTTCTCGTCGGCAACGACCACATGTGGGGGCAGGGGAGGCAACAACCACGGCAGACGAACACCCGGCTGAGGATGAGGAGCCACCACCTGCTCCGGTAGAGAAGCCAGAGGAGCAACCTGTTCTGGATTATTAGCAGAATAATTTATATAGGTCAAAAACTGACATATACATACCTCAATAAATGTAATCTAGCTACATAGCTGCGGATCCAGGATTTCATACTTGGGTGTTCAAAAATTTATATTGCAAACTAAAACCACAACAATATTTTTCAAATGGAGGGAGTAATATGTAAAATTTTCATGTGAAAAGATTCTTTGTCCATCGTAATGACGGTACTGACACGAATGACAGAAAATGAAGATTATTTACTTCATGACTATAGAATATGACATTTTCATAAACACGGCATGGTGTTGTTATCCTTAAGTTGCAGAAAATATTTTCACAATCACCTACGTAGACAATTCAATTCCAAGGTCAAGCTACGTATTTGTATTAGCACAGTCACCAAACCTAGGTGGATTTATTAGCAGAATAATTTATCTAGATCAAAATACCTATACAGGGCGCAACACATGTAACCTAGCTAGTTACCTAACACATCTACAGAATACTGATATGGAGTCCATCGATCAAAGATAAAATGAAACCCTGGCCTTCCCCAAAAATAGACAAAAGGACTGACCAGAGCACACCTAGGATTTTACAAAAAATTAAAGGCGATAGATGACTAACATTTTCTTTGTTGACATCACCGACGACCACAAGCTCGGGCATAGGAGGCGTCACCAGCGGCAGAGGAGACACCTGCTCCGTCTGAGGAGCCAGAGCAGCTACCTGGTCCCACATAAATAGCAGAATATTTTATATAGGTCAAAAACTAACATATACATGCTTCAATAAATGTAATCTAGCTACACAGTTGCGGATCAAGGATTTCATACTTGGGTGTTCAAAAATTTATATTGCAAACTAAAACCACAACAATATTTTTCAGATGGAGGGAGTAATATCTAAAATTATCATGTGAAAAGATTCTTTGTCCATCGTAATGACAGTACTGACATGAATGACAGAAAATGAAGATTATTTACTTCATGACCATAGAATATGACATTTTCATAAACAAGACATGGTGTTGTTATCCTTAAGTTGCAGAAAATATTTTCACAGTCACCTACGTAGGCAATTCAATTCCAAGGTCAAGCTACGTATTTGTATTAGCACAGTCACCAAACCTAGGTGGATTTATTAGCAGAATAATTTATCTAGATCAAAATATTGCCTATACAGGGCGCAACACATGTAACCTAGCTAGTTACCTAACACATCTACAGAATATTGATATGGAGTCCATCAATCAAAGATAAAAAGAAACCCTGGCCTTCACCAAAAATAGACGAAATGACTGACCAGAGCACACCTAGGATTTTAAATTTTTTTAAAGGAGATAGATGACTAACGTCTTCTTTGTTGACATCGCCGACGACCACAGGCTCGGGCACAGGAGGCGTGACCCGCGGCAGAGGAGACACCTGCTCCGTCTGAGGAGCCAGAGCAGCTACCTAGTCCCACATAAATAGCAGAATATTTTATATAGATAAAAAATGTCATATACATGCCTAAACTAATGCAACCTAGCAACACAGCTTCGGACCCAGGATTTCAAAGTTGGGTGTTCAAAAATTTATATTGCAAACCAAAACCACAACAATATTTTTCAAACGGCTGAGATCAAGTTGGCTTTTGAGTCCAGAAGGCATTCTTCTCACTGTGCTTCTGTTACTCAAGAAATTAAAGAGTTAGGAGTAATATCTAAAATGTTCATGTGAAAATATTATTTTTCCATCATAGTGACAGTACACACATGAATGACAGAAAATGAAGATTATTTACTATGACATTTTTGTAAACAAGGCATGGTGTTGTTATCCTTTACTTGCAGAAAATATTATGCTGAAAATAAGCAACCAAATAATATATTTCAAGTAGGGATGATAACAAGTCTACAAAATTACAGCCTATGGTAATTGGACTCGAGGAATCAAGCAATTGGTGTTGAGCAAATTGAATGACAAAAAATGTGTCTGCTGGATTAAGCGTGAGAGGCTAGTTTTATACAAATTGACATGAAGTTTAGTGCACAAACTACACCACTTTTAGTCAATTTAGCAATAAAAGAACCATATATAAGAAATTTCGGGCAAAAAATTTCGGGTGGTTGGTAGATCTATCTTAAAATTTGGCATCAACACATTTTGGATGCACGAGAGCCATGGATCGGAGTGGTTGGTAGATCTTAAAAACAAGATAACCTATACAATGAGGATCCAACCCCCACACCCATGCGCCCATGTGGAATCGCCCTTGAAACCTACCGGATCTAACGAATCTAGGTACGGATTTCATAGATGGACTAAACGCAGAAACCCTAGCCATGCCCAAAAATAGATAAGGGATTGAACAAGGAAACCTAGGATATTTCCTAAAATAGGACTGACCTCTTCTTCGGCATCGTCGCCGTCGACATTGACCACGGGCTGCGGCAGAGGAGGCGGATGGCGTGGCAGAGGAGGTAGATGGCGTGGCAGAGGAGTCACCTGCTCCGGCGGAGGAGCCACCTTCTCCGGCGTAGGTCACACCTGCACCGGAGCCTGGACGTGGTCGACGACATCAAGGCCGCCCTGCTGCCGGCTGGACCCCTCGTCGGCGGGGAGGGGTTTCTCCATGTGCGGCTTCGCACGGCGCTTGGATGCTTCATGCGCCATGGTGTCGGCCCTCCCTCCCATGGTCCGCTTGGGCATCTCGACGACGGAGGTGCAGCGGCGGGAAGGGAGCAGCGGCAGGATCGGCAGGCGAGTGGTGAGGCATGGGAGGATAAAACCCTCTTTCTGGATTTGTGGATGGAGAAGAGGACGGGAAGAGGGGGGCGGCGATGAGATAAATGCTAGGGGGAAGCGGAGCCGCCGATTTGGTCCTGGGCAGTCAAAAGAAGTTGTTGCCACGTTCACACCTCCCTGTGCGTTGTTCACACCACCACGTCTTGGCACATCAAAACACAACTTCTCACTTCTCACTAAAATGAATAGCCCGATCGTGCGCAACCATGATTTAGGAGTAATGCAACTTCCCTTCAAAAAATTGTGTAATGCACCTGCTCCCTAATTACACAGAACAAAATAATACAGTGGGACAACTGAATTTGTAGGCTTGTTTCATCTGCACGTGTCATGTTTTATATTTGTCCTAAAATATGTTGTAAAACTTTACAAACAATGGAATGGCAAATGGATGTGACAAAACTTCGTCAGCAACCGCGCGGATTCATTTGCCATATATCCGATGTCTGGTACCGAGGAGGGGAATCTTGATCCACGTGATGCCATGTGTTTCGTCTAGACCCATATCATGCACCCCAAGCCAACCGGGCCAAAACATGCGCCGCTAGCCTTCTCAATCCAAACAACGAGCTAGTGTCCACCATGCGCAGAGATGCTCATGTGGACAGGTTTGCTAGCACTAGTGAATGACGTCGGATCTCGGTGTGCAATATGTGTAGCCGCGTGTCTCTTTGGCATGCCTGCCATACCGAAGGGACTCGTCGAAGGTCCAACGAACCGCGGTGGGGTCAATGCTGGATGTTTGGTGTGGGTCAACCTGGCTAACGGTGCATGGTTTGAGTTTAGGTGGCTAGGTTTGCATGGCTGGGGGGCTAGATGGCTAATGAGTGCGCATGCGTCATCTGTACATTGTCAAGGTTGAATGGTGGTTGTCTACGTGGCCATGCGTGCATGCATGGTGTGGGTCCAGTTTGCATGCGGCGCACGAGATGTGCCTTGGTGGGTAGGGCCCACAACTTGCGGCATAGAGTTCGGAAGCAGATGAAGGGGCGGGCCCCGGTCTTCGTCCACAAGCAAGACTTGTTCCCTCTAGATGGCTAGCTCCAGGATGCGTTTTGGTCTCGTTTACACACAACCTATGTGAAGGATTATGCGTTCCGCTCTCAATGTTCGACCACACCCACACCACGAAAGGTCCCAAGAAATTTGGATCCCTCATGAATTTGCACGGATTATAGCGGCGGCCGACGAGACCCGGCATTTTTTGCCCTTAACAATGGCTCTAAGGCGGCCCTGCCAATTGGTCGCACATGCACATATATGGACCAAAGCTTAGCATGGAACTGTCACCCCCAATCCCTGCTGTGATTTCATGTGGCCGCGGTATGGATCCTGAATTTCCGAGGATACTGCCCTAGAAATGCGGCAAATGTCCCGAATATGGCAAGCACGGGCTCCGAGAAAGGGTGGGACCTTGCATGCGCGTTTGGATTGTTCTTCGTTGACCCGAGAGAAAGCACCGATGAAAACGGAGGAACGGGCCCGCACCCAGTGCGCAAACCGGATGTGTTACCTCAAGGTAGCTAGATCCAAACCATGCACCCACGCCGTCTAGACCCATGTGGCGCACCACTTAGACACTAGACCCACACCACTTACGCCGGCCCCCAAGCCAACCATTCCCCATGTAGACTCATATGCCGCACCCCACAAAATAGCTTAGCACAAGACTTCCACCCCGATTTCCACAACATGCACCACTACACGTAAGTGTCCAAAAAATGGACAATCGCATTATCAACATTTTTTTGCCAAAACAAGTAAGTTGTTTTTAAATTGCTTCAAAATAGCAAGGTTTCTGTTAAATTATAATTTCATTAATTACACATTATTACGTGCATTTTTTTGTTCCTTAAAAAGGGGCGCATTCCTTTTTTGTAAACCCACAACATTACTTCCTTTCCCTTGAAAAAACGGATCCGTCTTCACCCTCTCACGATCACGTTCACGTTCACGATGGCCTTGCCCTATAATCTAGGAGTGGTCGATCCAATCTCCCCACGGGGGACAACTTCCACGCACTATCTATCTTGGTTGGTTGCAACCATCTCGCCATCACGGTTTTTTATGGGAAAATCACATTCTTTTGTTTTTCCTTCCAAAGATATGTGGCGAGAAAACATGGAACAAAAATTGTAGAAGGCATGGTGGGATGCGTGCACATGTTGTTTTTTTGTACTACAAGTGCACTTGTTGGCAAGTTGCATGTGCACGTGTCATGTTTCATTTTTTTATTGAAAATTATGTTGTACACCTTTACATAGACGCTTGAATTATTGTTTTCGTATGTTAATAATTCCTAAATATTGAAATTCAGCATGCACATAACACATGGCTTCCAAGCTTCGCCAGCGACCGCTTGGATTCATCTGGTACATGCCCGTTGTCTGGTATTGGGCTGGGGAATGTGGATCCATGCGATGCCATGCGTTTCATCTGGACGCATGTCATGCACCCCCAGCCAATCGGGCCGACATCATGTGCCGCTAGGATTCTCGATCCTAACCATGTGCTAGTGTCCACCATGGGTAGAGATGCTCAGGTGCATAGGCTTGCTGGCACTAGTGAATGACGCCGTATCTTGGTGTGCAATATGTGTAGTCGCATGTTGCTTTGACATACTGTTGGGGAACGTAGCAAAAATTCAAAAAATTTCCTACGAGTCACCAAGATCTATCTATGGAGAGACTAGCAACGAGATAGAGGAGAGTGCATCTACATACCCTTGTAGATTGCTAAGCGGAAGCGTTCAAGAGAACGGGGTTGAGGGAGTCGTACTCGTCGTGATCCAAATCACCGGAGATCCTAGTGCCGAACGGAAGGCACCTCCGCGTTCAACACACGTACAGCCCGGTGACGTCTCCCATGCCTTGATCCTGCAAGGAGAGAGGGAGAGGTTGGGGAAGACTCCGTCCAGCAGCAACACAATGGCATGGTGGTGATGGAGGAGCGTGGTATTCCAGCAGGGCTTCGCCAAGCACCGCGAGAGATGAGGAGGGAGAGAGGTAGGGCTGCGCCAGGGAGAGGTGGAAACTCTTGTGTATGGCAGCCCCAAAACCTCAAGTATATATAGGGGGAGAGGGAGGGGGCTGCGCCCCCTCTAGGGTTCCCACCCCAAGGGGTCCGACAACCCAAAACCCATCTAGGGTGGCGGCCAAGGGGGGGGGGGAGAGGGGGAAACTTGCCC
>NC_057813.1:120567038-120569974 GCF_018294505.1 Triticum aestivum
CCCTCCCACACTTGGCCCATGCTGCCCTCTTGGTGGACCCCTGGTGTGACGCCCCTGATTCAATCATACACTAATCATGCACGCAAATGTGTACGATCAAGATCAGGGACTCACGGGAAGATATCACAACACAACTCTAAAAGTAAAATAAGTCATACAAGCATCATATTACAAGCCAGGGGCCTCGAGGGCTCGAATACAAGTGCTCGTACATAAACGAGTCAGCAAAAGCAACAATATCTGAGTACAGACATAAGTTAAACAAGTTGCCTTAAGAAGGCTAGCACGAACTGGGATACAGATCGAAAGAGGCGCATGCCTCCTGCCTGGGATCCTCCTAGCTACACCTGGTCATCGACAGCGGCCTGCACGTAGTAGTAGGCACCTCCAGTGTATTAGGAGTCGTCATCGACGGTGGCGTCTAGCTCCAGGGCTCCAGCATTTGGTTGCGACAACCAGGTAGAAGGGAAAGGGGGAAAAGAGGGAGAAAATCAACCGTGAGTACTCATCCAAAGTACTCGCAAGCAAGGAGCTACACTACATATGCATGGGTATATGTGTAAAGGGACATATCGGTGGACTGAACTGCAGAATGCCAGAATAAGAGGGGGATAGCTAATCTTGTCGAAGACTACGCTTCTGGCAGCCTCCGCCTTGCAGGATGTAGAAGAGAGTAGATTGAAGTCCTCCAAGTAGCATCGCATAGCATAATCCTACCCTACGATCCTCCCCTCGTCGCCCTGTGGAAAAGCGATCACCGGGTTGTATGTGGAACTTGTCTGGGTGTGTTTTATCAAGTATCATGTTCTAGTTGTCATAAGGTCAAGGTACAACTCCGGGTCATCCTTTTACCGAGGGACACGGCTATTCGAATAGATTAACTTCCTTGCAGGGGTGCACCACATAACCCAACACGCTCGATCCCATTTGGCCTGACACACTTTCTTGGATCATGCCCGACCTCGGAAGATCAACACGTCGCAGCCCCACCTAGGCACAACAGAGAGGTCAGCACGCCGGTCTAAATCCTATACGCGCAGGGGTTTGGGCCCATCGCCCATTGCACACCTGCATGTTGCGTGGGCGGCCGGAAGTAGACCTAGCAACCTCCATTACAAAGGAAGTGACGTTACGCGGTCCAATCTGGCGCGCGCCGCTCAGTCGCTGACGTCACGAAGAGTTCGGCTGATACCACGACGTCGAGTGCCCATATCTTTCCCGCGTAGTTGGTTAGTGCGTATAGGCCAGTGGCCAGACTCAGATCAAATACCAAGATCTCATTAAGCGTGTTATTATGAAGTAACCGCGGACGCTGACCAGGGCCAGACCCACCTCTCGCCTAGGTGGTCTCAACCTGCCCTGTCGCTCTGCCTCAAAGTAACAGTCAGGGGCTGTCGGGAACCCAGGCCCACCTCTACCGGGATGGAGCCACCTGTCCTTCCAGCCCCCACATCGGAATCACTTGCGGGTACTCAACGAGCTGACCCGACTTTAGTCACCATTTGTATAGTATGTATATATGTATAGTATATACCCGTGATTACCTCCCAAGTGATCACGACCCGATAGTATAGAAAGGCAGACTGACAAGAATGTAGGGCCAATGATGATAAACTAGCATCCTATACTAAGCATTTAGGATTGCGGGTAAGGTATCAATAACTGTAGCAACAATGACAGGCTATGCAACAGAATAGGATCAATCGAAACAGTAACATGCTACACTACTCTAATGCAAGCAGTAGAGGTAGAATAGGCGATATCTGGTGATCAAAGGGGGGGCTTGCCTGGTTGCTCTGGCAAGGAGGGGTCGTCAACTCCGTAGTCGAACTGGGGGTCGCCGGCAGTCTCGGGGTCTACCGGAAAGAAGTAACGAAGGGGGAACACAATAAATAACAGAGCAATCAAAGCATCACAAAGCGTAACAAGACAATACACGGTGTTCGATGTGCCCTAACGCGGTAGTAGGTGATACCGGCGAAGGGGAAAACATCCGGGAAAGTATTCCCGGTGTTTTGCGTTTTCGGACAGATGAACCGGAGGGGGAAAGTTGTGTGTTCTCTATGCTAGGGATGCGTGGTGGACGAACGGGCTACGTATCTGGATTCGTCTCGTCGTTCTGAGCAACTTTCATGTACACAGTTTTTCCATTCGAGCTACGGTTTATTTTATATTAATTTTTAAAGTTTTAAATCATTTTCTAAATTTTTATTATTAAATTAATTCAAAATTAGTATTATTGCATCAGCATGACATCAGCAGTCAACAGAGGGGTTGACTGGTTAATCTGACACGTGGGTCCCATTGGTCATAGACTCAGGTTTAACTAAACCGGGTTAATTAGACTAACTAAATGATTAGGCTAATTTATTTTAATTATATTAGTTAAACAGGGTTAATTAACTTAATTAACTCATTAGTTAATTAATTAATTAATAATTTATTTATTCTAACATTCTTTTTGTTCTCTCTTTTTTAACAAAATCGTTCTGGGGGCGGGGCCCCCGTCATTGGCCTAGGGGGCCTTAACGGGTCGAGAGAAACACGCACGGGCGCCAGCCCGCGGGGCACGGTTGTGGGCAACGGGTGCCTGGGTGCGCGGTCGCCGGCAGAGAGTGCTGCGGGGCGAGGCCAGCGGCCAGGGTGATGCTCGCGCGTGGGCGCGGGCAGGGGGGAGTGAGGGCGCGCCGACCGGGCGGTGTGCGACCCGGCGTGGCGAGGCATGGCCCTGACACAGCCAGGCATAGCCACGGGCGCAACCACAGCACGGCCGGGCGCATCAGCGAGGCAGGGGGCGGCCAAGGCAGCAGCACTGGGGAAGTCCGGCAACAACGGTGAACGACAGGCGCGCCTAAGCAGAAGTGGCAACAACGGTAGCTAGCAGCGGAAGCAAGCAGAAGGAAACGTGGGAGGGGGTTCGGGGTCCTCATCGCATG
>NC_057813.1:120570481-120578351 GCF_018294505.1 Triticum aestivum
AGTTGTGAGGCCGCTAGGGTTCCGGTTGCCCATGGGGATAAGGATGCGATGGGGGCGGCTGGGCCTGCGGGCTGATGGGTTGGATGCCCAGTTGGGTCAGTGGCGTGCTGGGCCGGTTGGCCCTGGGGGAGGGGGGTTGGTGTTCTCCTTCTGTTTGTTTTGTTTTTCCTTTTATTTTTTATTTTTTTATTTTCTGTTTTCATTTATAGTTTCTTTTATTTTAGTTTTATAAAATACCTAGTGAGCACCTAAATTAGTATTACTAATCAATCCACTGCCACAATTATTTTGGCACACTAGTAATTTAGTTTTATTATTATAACTTGATAAAGGCATTTAATTAATTGTTTTTGCTGTCATTTCTATTACTTTAGTGCATTTAAATATTTTATTAAAAGATAATTTATTCACCATCATTTACTATGGATTATTTGACACATTAGGAACAATTTAGTGTTGACTTTTGAAAACTTTAATTGTTTTAACTTAAATTGATCATTTGAATTTGAATCGTTTCGAACTAACACGAGATTATCAATAGTAACCGAGGTGATGTGGCATTGTTAACGTGGGATTACTTTAACCTAATTATCCGGGCGTCACAAATCTCCTCCACTACAAGAAATCTCGTCCCGAGATTTAAGCAGGGGAGTAGGGGGGGGGGAGGTGCTGGTAGCGAGAAACCTAACGAGTCTTCTCGGTCTTGGTTGTCCTTTCGAAGAGGTTGATCCCTTTCGTCGATGTTTTCATTTCTGTGCTTCAAATCACCATGATCAACTCGTCATCCTTTCTCCGGGATCTCCATCGTCCTACGAACGCGACCAAGGGGAAAAACTCCGGAAGAACGCATCTCCACAAAGCTGGGCATCTGACGGTGAACTCAATGGGAAATACACAAGGTACCCCACGAGTTGTATTTCAGTGAATTCGTTGAGTGCAATATACAATGGTACCAAAGTTTCAAACAGGTTGGAAATCATTCGTTGACTAGACAGAAGCTGGAATGGGGGCTTGAACAACGAGAATAACATGGTGTTTGATTCCATGATGAATAATGGTATATCATTCAGCTCGTGAATCACATACGAGGCCAGGTGCAAAGGATTCATTAGAATCCGGGTTATAAAGAAGAGTCAGGTTTCGATCCAGTGGACCTGTGGGTTATGGGCCCACCATGTGGGTTAACAGTAGGAGTGGTGACATCTTGCGTGATCATGTAAGCAAGGCATGTCAGAGGATAGCCTGTCAATTATGTCGGCAACAACATCAGTACCAAGGGCGAGGGACGAAGAGAACCATTTCCTGCTCGTTGAACGAGGCAGACCAATAGGCAAAGTTCTCATCCATCGATGGTTACCAAAATGTCATCAACAATAGTAACATGGTCTTACTGATAGAGTTGTACACTGAGGTGTTTACATAAGCAGGAGAATATTATTGCTTAGATCATAAAGATCACAAGAAACGTTAAAACAACCAATGGAAAGGCAAATATGATTATTAGATTAAACAAAACAATGTAAAGGAAAATGTGTTTAAACACATATTTCAAGGTTATATCCTTCCCAAGGACAAGCAGAGCATGATATCCATGACAAGATATAATGTAGAAAACTCTTTAGGTAGGGGAGAAAATTTTCATGACATTACCCATACAATGGTGTTAGGATAAATGATAAAGAAAATTTAGCATTGTGCTTCAAATGATCTGATTGAAAACCAGATTACCACAGACATGCTTCGAGATAGCATTGACATGGTCTTCAAGCAAAGGTCAGACTTTGGATACACAAAGGATCCATCATGATAAACTTATTAAACAAGGCATCCAATTTCCTCATGGAAAAATGGTTAACCTTGTTAAAAAGGAAACTATAATACCAGGTCCTCCGGTCAGGTGTGCTAGGATGACATCACCTTACCGGGTCATATAAAGATCAATGATATAACTCTTGGACATATGTTCCAACCATCATATCTAACCGAGATTCAGATCTGATTGGGGTCAGGATACCTCAGACTCGAGATGCCTGAGAAGAAAAGGTGCAACACAAATTGACGAGAAGACATCGTAAGATTCTCGGGAAATGTACCATGGAAGCAGGTTCCGAAACAAGAGTTCATCATTAATTCAAGGAGAGGGTTAGGAGGTGGCTGATGGACTCAGCGACAATTCATTGAGATTCCCAAAAGATGGATTTCCGCACTTATGTGAACAAAGAGATAACATTTGTCAGATCAAATGATATAATGATGTATGCTCGAGGAAAACATACACAATTTAACAATGATAGAAGGGGGCACCCAGAAATCTGGACTAGGTATCACGATCAATGTTTGAATGATGATTCAATAAGCAATAGACTTAGAGTGAAACTATCGACCATTAACTTCAAAGCCATAGGGTTGCTAGAAGTACAGAATCCAAGCAGCACGGTTCACGTGTTGGTATCCCGGGTAAAATCAACACGGGGACCCAGGAATGAGCGGAGATGGCAAGAAGTATTACTATACCAAGAATTCTTAAGAGGTGGTGAAATTCTCACAACATTCTTGATATAAAAGATGGTAATACTCCAAGGTAAAGGAGAACAAATACTGGATAGCAAGAATCTCAAGGTATAACACAGAACACGAACAAGTTTGTGTTTGAGGGAAGGCAATAAAGTGGTCGATGACAACACAATTCATCGAGGGCAAGGATGGTATTTCTCATCATGAATTCGATTGGTATCCTGAAAGGAGTTAAAATGTTGATGATGATCACAACAAATTTTGTCGAGAGTCTCCATGAAGATGCAATCGATCGGCGATGACATCAAGTTAAAGGAATGATGAAGCGAAAGGTTATTGGAACCATGGGTACGACACAAACTCGAAATCAATTTTGTTGTTCAAGGAGAAATGATATGACGAGGAAGATCGATGTAAGATTAGCCCACCGTCGAAATTTGTGCTCCGGGAAGAACTAGATAGCATAGTTAAATTTAGCACAATAATGATGTAGCCGATAAGGCTAGGAATGACATGATGGAGTATTAAACTCGTAAGCAATGAAGATTACTAATAGTTGTCGAATCGCAGTGCGGACTCGATTCACTATTCGGTGTTCTCGTTGACGACAACCCAAAACTCATGGAGTGACTATGATAGGGAAAGGTATTACTCCGGCACAAATTCATAAGATGTAGTGCAATGTCATGATATCCTCGAGATACCAGGGAGATAATACTCGAGGGCATATCAAATTAAAGCTTGAAGTGGGGTGTATTGATCTATAGAAGACAAGCACTTTTACTTGTCTGAGAAATGGAATCAAAGGAAGAATTTATGGTCGAAACCACGATTACAAAGGATCAATTCACAGATCCAGATGATATTTTCAAGGAAATAGTTATTATTCCAAGAAGCTTCCATGATAGGATCTACACCGTGTCCATGGGCATGAACACAAAGGTTCAAGGACGACTCCCACTTTGTCAATGCATAATCTTCCATTCAGTTCTCATTTTTCAAAGAAGTTGTAATGTTTAAATTTTATCTAGCAAAACACCAGAAGAGTATGACTCGTGATAGCTCTCGGGTTTACCCAGATCTAGGAAGGCATAGGTTCAACCCTTAGGGGTATCTTGGGAAAATATACCACAACTTCGGAGTAAATAACTCAAGCTCGGGAGCAGAGCATGGTTGACAAAAGCAGGGGATACAATTTACCAAAGGCATTATGTATCTGAGGAAAAGCTCACAAGGTTAATGAATACGAAGGACGGTGTCGGACAAAATCCAACAAAGGATCTGACGGTCCACAACAGAGCTGATGTGAGCATCGTCACACAATCAGAGGAAGAATCAAGGCAGGGGCCTTAGATTATAGAAACAACTGACTAACTCAAAGCTCAAAGGCAAAGAATCATAATTTCCAAATCAAGGGCTCAAAGGCAAAAACTCTGATTAAGGATGGATAAGTTGAATAGACTTAGGGGTACATTCGACGACAACTTGATTGGTCGAGGACCAGCTCATGTTCAAAATGACGTCTGAGCCGGAAGGATGAATTCTAGGATCTTATTGGGGATTGCGAGCATTCGCAGCATATCGAATCAAGTGACCCAAAATGATAGTGACAGAGGATGTCAACAAAGATTACTAGAAGTATGGTATTAACCATAATGCAGGAAGACAAGGAAATCAAGAGCAATGGGCTGCTGAGGATTTTCAGAAAATCGAATGGTATTTCGAGGACTTATGTGAAACACATGAACGGGTAGGGATGAGCGGATACTCGACAAGTGCGAGGAATTATCCGTAGGGGTATTTATGTGGCTAGTAACTGCATGGCAATAGGCACAAAGTATTCTCGGAATACCCGAAGTATTTCAGGGTATCTTGTAATAACAAGAACAACTGGAAGTGAATCTATGGACGACAAATGTATGTAGTTATCCATAAAGATTTATCGGTTGTAGGGATCGCAATGGCCAAGGGCACAAGGGTCTCGGGAAAGCATCAGAGAGTGTCTTCAGAATCTTCTGGTGCAGCAGGCGATCATCTGGCATGAAGGGGCTCTCCGGGAGGAAGTATTTTCGAGAACCTAAAGTTAGATTTTAGCAAAATCATTTAACCTGAATGGAAGAGAGTTTAGAGTCCTAGAGTAAAGGTCGAGGAATAAAAGATCCTACTACCACCCAATGGCGACGTGGGCCCATGGACCGCACAACCATGTTAGTAAAATAGTTTTGTAATATCTAGACTCGACTTCGGCCAAGGAGTTGGAAAGGGGATTCCTATAGGCAGTCGGCTCTGATACCAACTTGTGACGCCCCCGATTCAATCGTACACTAATCATGCACGCAAATGTGTACGATCAAGATCAGGGACTCACGGGAAGATATCACAACACAACTCTAAAAGTAAAATAAGTCATACAAGCATCATATTACAAGCCAGGGGCCTCGAGGGCTCGAATACAAGTGCTCGTACATAAACGAGTCAGCAGAAGCAACAATATCTGAGTACAGACATAAGTTAAACAAGTTGCCTTAAGAAGGCTAGCACGAACTGGGATACAGATCGAAAGAGGCGCATGCCTCCTGCCTGGGATCCTCCTAGCTACTCCTGGTCGTCGACAGCAGCCTGCACATAGTAGTAGGCACCTCCAGTGTATTAGGAGTCGTCATCGACGGTGGCGTATAGCTCCAGGGCTCCAGCATTTGGTTGCGACAACCAGGTAGAAGGGAAAGGGGGAAAAGAGGGAGAAAAGCAACCGTGAGTACTCATCCAAAGTACTCGCAAGCAAGGAGCTACACTACATATGCATGGTTATATGTGTAAAGGGCCATATCGGTGGACTGAACTACAGAATGCCATAATAAGAGGGGGATAGCTAATCCTGTCGAAGACTACGCTTCTGGCAGCCTCCGCCTTGCAGGATGTAGAAGAGAGTAGATTGAAGTCCTCCAAGTAGCAACGCATAGCATAATCCTACCCGGCGATCCTCCCCTCGTCGCCCTGTGGAAAAGCGATCACCAGGTTGTCTGTGGAACTTGTCTGGGTGTGTTTTATCAAGTATCATGTTCTAGTTGTCATAAGGTCAAGGTACAACTCCGGGTCGTCCTTTTACCGAGGGACATGGCTATTCGAATAGATTAAATTCCTTGCAGGGGTGCACCACATAACCCAACACGCTCGATCCCATTTGGCCTGACACACTTTCCTGGGTCATGCCCGGCCTCAGAAGATCAACACGTCGCAGCCCCACCTAGGCACAACAGAGAGGTCAGCACGCCGGTCTAAATCCTATACGTGCAGGCGTTTGGGCCCATCGCCCATTGCACACCTGCACGTTGCATGGGCGGCCGGAAGCAGACCTAGCAACCTCCATTACAAAGGAAGTGATGTTACGCGGTCCAATCTGGCGCGCGCCGCTCAGTCGCTGACGTCACGAAGGCTTCGGCTGATACCACGACGTCGAGTGCCCATATCTTTCCCGCGTAGTTGGTTAGTGCGTATAGGCCAGTGGCCAGACTCAGATCAAATACCAAGATCTCGTTAAGCGTGTTATTATGAAGTAACCGCGGACGCCGACCAGGGCCAGGCCCACCTCTCGCCTAGGTGGTCTCAACCTGCCCTGTCGCTCCGCCTCAAAGTAACAGTCGGGGGCTGTCGGGAACCCAGGCCCACCTCTATCGGGATGGAGCCACCTGTCCTTCCAGCTCCCACATCAGAATCACTTGCGGGTACTCTATGAGCTGACCCGACTTTAGTCACCATTTGTATAGTATGTATATATGTATAGTATATACCCGTGATCACCTCCCAAGTGATCACGACCCGATAGTATAGAAAGGCAGACTGACAAGAATGTAGGGCCAATGATGATAAACTAGCATCCTATACTAAGCATTTAGGATTGCGGGTAAGGTATCAATGATTGTAGCAACAATGATAGGCTATGCAACAGAATAGGATCAATCGGAACAGTAACATGCTACACTACTCTAATGCAAGCAGTAGAGGTAGAATAGGCGATATCTGGTGATCAAAGGGGGGGCTTGCCTGGTTGCTCTGGCAAGGAGGGGTCATCAACTCCGTAGTCGAACTGGGGGGTCGCCGGCAGTCTCAAGGTCTACCGGAAAGAAGTAACGAAGGGGGAACACAATAAATAAAAGAGCAATCAAAGCATCACAAAGCGTAACAAGACAATACACGGTGTTCGGTGTGCCCTAACGCAGTAGTAGGTGATACCGGCGAAGGGGAAAACATTCGGGAAAGTATTCCCGGTGTTTTGCGTTTTCGGACAGATGAACCGGAGGGGGAAAGTTGTGTGTTCTCTATGCTAGGGATGCGTGGTGGACGAACGGGCTACGTATCTGGATTCGTCTCGTCGTTCTGAGCAACTTTCATGTACACAGTTTTTCCATTCGAGCTACAGTTTATTTTATATTAATTTTTAAAGTTTTAAATCATTTTCTAAATTTTTATTATTAAATTAATTCAAAAGTAGTATTATTGCATCAGCATGACATCAGCAGTCAACAGAGGGGTTGACTGGTTAATCTGACACGTGGGTTCCATTGGTCATAGACTCAGGTTTAACTAAACCGGGTTAATTAGACTAACTAAGTGATTAGGCTAATTTATTTTAATTATATTAGTTAAACAGGGTTAATTAACTTAATTAACTCATTAATTAATTAATTAGTTAATAATTTATTTATTCTAACATTCTTTTTATTCTCTCTTTTTTAACAAAATCGTTCTGGGGGCAGGCCCCCCGTCATTGGCCTAGGGGGCCTTAGCGGGTCGGGAGAAACAGGCACGGGCGCCAGCCCGCGGGGCACGGTTGTGGGCAACGGGTGCCTGGGCGCGCGCTTGCCGGCAGAGTGTGCTGCGGGGCGAGGCCAGCGGCCAGGGTGGTGCTCGCGCGTGGGCGCGGGCAGGGGGGAGTGAGGGCGCGCCGACCGGGCGGTGTGCGACCCGGCGTGGCGAGGCATGGCCCTGACACAGCCAGGCATAGCCACGGGCGCAACCACAGCGCGGCCGGGCGCATCGGCGAGGCAGGGGGCGGCCAAGGCAGCAGCAGTGGGGAAGTCCGGCAACAGCGGTGAACGACAGGCGCGGCTAAGCAGAAGTGGCAACAACGGCAACTAGCAGCGGAAGCAAGCAGAAGGAAACGCGGGAGGGGGTTCGGGGTCCTCACCGCATGTTGCAGGGGTTCAGCGGCGAGGCTCGGTGGAGCCGTCGAGGGGGAGGCGAGGGCGAGCAGTCCGGCGAGGGGGAGGATGGGGACGGGCGACGGTGACGATGTGGTGAAGGCGGAGAGGCTCCGGCGAGGTGGCTCTCCAGGCGGCGGTGACAGGCGCGCTCGATC
>NC_057813.1:120578620-120579239 GCF_018294505.1 Triticum aestivum
TGCGATGGGGGCGGCTGGGCCTGCGGGCTGATGGGTTGGATGCCCAGTTGGGTCACTGGCGTGCTGGGCCGGTTGGCCCTGGGGGAGGGGGGTTGGTGTTCTCCTTCTGTTTGTTTTGTTTTTCCTTTTCTTTTTTATTTTTTTATTTTCTGTTTTCATTTATAGTTTCTTTTATTTTAGTTTTATAAAATACCTAGTGAGCACCTAAATTAGTATTACTAATCAATCCACTGCCACAATTAGTTTGGCACACTACTAATTTAGTTTTATTATTATAACTTGATAAAGGCATTTAATTAATTGTTTTTGCTGTCATTTCTATTACTTTAGTGCATTTAAATATTTTATTAAAAGATAATTTATTCACCATCATTTACTATGGATTATTTGACACATTAGGAACAATTTAGTGTTGACTTTTGAAAACTTTAATTGTTTTAACTTAAATTGATCATTTGAATTTGAATCGTTTCGAACTAACACGAGATTATCAATAGTAACCGAGGTGATGTGGCATTGTTAACGTGGGATTACTTTAACCTAATTATCCGGGCGTCACAAATCTCGTCCACTACAAGAAATCTCGTCCCGAGATTTAAGCAGGGGAGTAGGGGGGGGG
>NC_057813.1:120579355-120586524 GCF_018294505.1 Triticum aestivum
AGAAACCTAACGAGTCTTCTCGGTCTTGGTTGTCCTTTCGAAGAGGTTGATCCCTTTCATCGATGTCTTCATTTCTCTGCTTCAAATCACCATGATCAACTCGTCATCCTTTCTCCGGGATCTCCGTCGTCCTACGAACGTGACCAAGGGGAAAAACTCCGGAAGAACGCATCTCCACAAAGCTGGGCATCTGACGGTGAACTCAATGGGAAATACACAAGGTACCCCACGAGTTATATTTTAGTGAATTCGTTGAGTGCAATATACAATGGTACCAAAGTTTCAAACGGGTTGGCAATCATTCGTTGACTAGACAGAAGCTGGAATGGGGGCTTGAACAACGAGAATAACATGGTGTTTGATTCCATGATGAATAATGGTATAGCATTCAGCTCGTGAATCACATACGAGGCCAGGTGCAAATGATTCATTAGAATCCGGGTTATAAAGAAGAGTCAGGTTTCGATCCAGTGGACCTGTGGGTTATGGGCCCACCATGTGGGTTAACAGTAGGAGTGGTGACATCTTGCGTGATCATGTAAGCAAGGCACGTCAGAGGATAGCCTGTCAATTATGTCGGCAACAACATCGGTACCAAGGGCGAGGGACGAAGAGAACCATTTCCTGCTCGTTGAACGAGGCAGACCAATAGGCAAAGTTCTCATCCATCGATGGTTACCAAAATGTCATCAACAATAGTAACATGGTCTTACTGATAGAGTTGTACATTGAGGTGTTTACATAAGCAGGAGAATATTATTGCTTAGATCATAAAGATCACAAGAAACGTTAAAACAACCAATGGAAAGGCAAATATGATTATCAGATTAAACAGAACAATGTAAAGGAAAATGTGTTTAAACACATATTTCAAGGTTATATCCTTCCCAAGGACAAGCAGAGCATGATATCCATGACAGGATGTAATGTAGAAAACTCTTTAGGTAGGGGAGAATATTTTCATGACATTATCCATACAATGGTGTTAGGATAAATGATAAAGAAAATTTAGCATTGTGCTTCAAATGCTCTTATTGAAAACCAGATTACCACAGACATGCTTCGAGATAGCATTGACATGGTCTTCAAGCAAAGGTCAGACTTTGGATACACAAAGGATCCATCATGATAAACTTATTAAACAAGGCATCCAATTTCCTCATGGAAAAATGGTTAACCTTGTTAAAAAGGAAACTATAATACCAGGTCCTCCGGTCAGGTGTGCTAGGATGACATCACCTTACCGGGTCATATAAAGATCAATGATATAACTCTTGGAAATATGTTCCAACCATCATATCTAACCGAGATTCAGATCTGATTGGGGTCAGGATACCTCAGACTCGAGATGCCTGAGAAGAAAAGGTGCAACACAAATTGACGAGAAGACATCGTAAGATTCTCGGGAAATGTACCATGGAAGCAAGTTCCGAAACAAGAGTTCATCATTAATTCAAGGAGAGGGTTAGGAGGTGGCTGATGGACTCAGCGACAATTCATTGAGATTCCCAAAAGATGGATTTCCACACTTATGTGAACAAAGAGATAACATTTGTCAGATCAAATGATATAATGATGTATGCTCGAGGAAAACATACACAATTTAACAATGATAGAAGGGGGCACCCGGAAATCTGGACTAGGTATCACGATCAATGTTGAATGATGATTCAATAAGCAATAGACTTAGAGTGAAACTATCGACCATTAACTTCAAAGCCATAGGGTTGCTAGAAGTACAGAATCCAAGTAGCACGGTTCACGTGTTGGTATCCCGGGTAAAATCAACACGGGGACTAGGAATGAGCGGAGATGGCAAGAAGTATTACTATACCAAGAATTCTTAAGAGGTGGTGAAATTCTCACAACATTCTTGACATAAAAGATGGTAATACTCCAAGGTAAAGGAGAACAAATACTGGATAGCAAGAATCTCAAGGTATAACACAGAACACGAACAAGCTTGTGTTTGAGGGAAGGCAATAAAGTGGTCGATGACAACACAATTCATCGAGGGCAAGGATGGTATTTCTCATCATGAATTCGATTGGTATCCTGGAAGGAGTTAAAATGTTGATGATGATCACAACAAATTATGTCGAGAGTCTCCATGAAGATGCAATTGATCGGCGATGACATCAAGTTAAAGGAATGATGAAGCGAAAGGTTATTGGAACCATGGGTACGACACAAACTCGAAATCAATTTTGTTGTTCAAGGAGAAATGATATGACGAGGAAGATCGATGTAAGATTAGCCCACCGTCGAAATTTGTGCTCCGGGAAGAACCAGATAGCACAGTTAAATTTAGCACAATAATGATGTAGCCAATAAGGCTAGGAATGACATGACGGAGTATTAAACTCGTAAGCAATGAAGATTACTAATAGTTGTCGAATCGCAGTGCGGACTCGATTCACTATTCGGTGTTCTCGTTGACGACAACCCAAAACTCATGGAGTGACTATGATAGGGAAAGGTATTACTCCGGCACAAATTCATAAGATGTAGTGCAATGGCATGATATCCTCGAGATACCAGGGAGATAATACTCGAGGGCATATCAAATTAAAGGTTGAAGTGGGGTGTATTGATCTATAGAAGACAAGCACTTTTACTTGTCTGAGAAATGGAATCAAAGGAAGAATTTATGGTCGAAACCACGATTACAAAGGATCAATTCACAGATCCAGATGATATTTTCAAGGAAATAGTTATTATTGCAAGAAGCTTCCATGATAGGATCTACACCGTGTCCATGGGCATGAACACAAAGGTTCAAGGTCGACTCCCACTTCGTCAATGCATAATCTTCCATTCAGTTCTCATTTTTCAAAGAAGTTGTAATGTTTAAATTTTATCTAGCAAAACACCAGAAGACTATGACTCGTGATAGCTCTCGGGTTTACCCAGATCTAGGAAGGCATAGGTTCAACCCTTAGGGGTATCTTGGGAAAATATACCACAACTTCGGAGTAAATAACTCAAGCTCGGGAGCAGAGCATGGTTGACAAAAGCAGGGGATACAATTTACCAAAGGCATTATGTATCTGAGGAAAAGCTCACAAGGTTAATGAATACGAAGGACGGTGTCGGACAAAATCCAACAAAGGATCTGATGGTCCACAACAGAGCTGATGTGAGCATCGGCACACAATCAGAGGAAGAATCAAGGCAGGGGCCTTAGATTATAGAAACAACTGACTAACTCAAAGCTCAAAGGCAAAGAATCATAATTTCCAAATCAAGGGCTCAAAGGCAAAAACTCTGATTAAGGATGGATAAGTTGAATAGACTTAGGGGTACATTCGACGACAACTTGATTGGTCGAGGACCAGCTCATGTTCAAAATGACGTCTGAGCCGGAAGGATGAATTCTAGGATCTGATTGAGGATTGCGAGCATTCGCAGCATATCGAATCAAGTGACCCAAAATGATAGTGATAGAGAATGTCAACGGAGATTACTAGAAGTATGGAATTAACCATAATGCAGGAAGACAAGGAAATCAAGAGCAATAGGCTGCTGAGGATTTTCAGAAAATCGAATGGTATTTCGAGGACTTATGTGAAACACATGAACGGATAGGGATGAGCGGATACTCGACAAGTGCGAGGAATTATCCGTAGGGGTATTTATGTGGCTAGTAACTGCATGTCAATAGGCACAAAGTATTCTCGGAATATCCGAAGTATTTCAGGGTATCTTGTAATAACAAGAACAACTGGAAGTGAAGCTATGGACGACAAGTGTATGTAGTTATCCATAAAGATTTATCGGTTGTAGGGATTGCAATGGCCAAGGGCACAAGGGTCTCGGGAAAGCATCAGAGAGTGTCTTCAGAATCTTCTGGGGCAGCAGGCGATCATCTGGCATGAAGGGGCTCTCCGGGAGGAAGTATTTTCGAGAACCTAAAGTTAGATTTTAGAAAAATCATTTAACCTGAATGGAAGAGAGTTCAGAGTCCCAGAGTAAAGGTCGAGGAATAAAAGATCCTACTACCACCCAATGGCGACGTGGGCCCATGGGCCGCACATCCATGTTAGTAAAATAGTTTTGTAATATCTAGACTCGACTTCGGCCAAGGAGTTGGAAAGGGGATTCCTACAGGCAGTCGACTCTGATACCAACTTGTGACGCCCCCGATTCAATCGTACACTAATCATGCATGCAAATGTGTACGATCAAGATCAGGGACTCACGGGAAGATATCACAACACAACTCTAAAAGTAAAATAAGTCATACAAGCATCATACTACAAGCCAGGGGCCTCGAGGGCTCGAATACAAGTGCTCGTACATAAACGAGTCAGCAGAAGCAACAATATCTGAGTACAGACATAAGTTAAACAAGTTGCCTTAAGATGGCTAGCACGAACTGGGATACAGATCGAAAGAGGCGCATGCCTCCTGCCTGGGATCCTCCTAGCTACTCCTGGTCGTCGACAGCGGCCTGCACGTAGTAGTAGGCACCTCCAGTATAGTAGGAGTCGTCATCGACGGTGGCGTCTGGCTCTAGGCCTCCACCATCTGGTTGCGACAACCAGGTAGAAGGGAAAGGGGGAAAAGAGGGAGAAAAGCAACCGTGAGTACTCATCCAAAGTACTCGCAAGCAAGGAGCTACACTACATATGCATGGGTATATGTGTAAAGGGCCATATCGGTGGACTGAACTGCAGAATGCCAGAATAAGAGGGGGATAGCTAATCTTGTCGAAGACTACGCTTCTGGCAGCCTCCGCCTTGCAGGATGTAGAAGAGAGTAGATTGAAGTCCTCCAAGTAGCATCGCATAGCATAATCCTACCCGGTGATCCTCCCCTCGTCGCCCTGTGGAAAAGCGATCACCGGGTTGTCTGTGGAACTTGTCTGGGTGTGTTTTATTAAGTATCATGTTCTAGTTGTCATAAGGTCAAGGTACAACTCCGGGTCGTCCTTTTACCGAGGGACACGGCTATTCGAATAGATTAACTTCCCTGCAGGGGTGCACCACATAACCCAACACGCTCAATCCCATTTGGCCGGACACACTTTCCTGGGTCATGCCCGGCCTCGGAAGATCAACACGTCGCATCCCCACCTAGGCACAACAGAGAGGGCAGCACGCCGGTCTAAATCCTATACGCGCAGGGGTCTAGGCCCATCGCCCATTGCACACCTGCACGTTGCGTGGGCGGCCGGAAGCAGACCTAGCAACCTCCATTACAAAGGAAGTGACGTTACGCGGTCCAATCTGGCGCGCGCCGCTCAGTCGCTGACGTCACGAAGGCTTCGGCTGATACCACGACGTCGAGTGCCCATATCTTTCCCGCGTAGTTGGTTAGTGCGTATAGGCCAGTGGCCAGACTCAGATCAAATACCAAGATCTCGTTAAGCGTGTTATTATGAAGTAACCGCGGACGCCGACCAGGGCCAGGCCCATCTCTCGCCTAGGTGGTCTCAACCTGCCCTGTCGCTCCACCTCAAAGTAACAGTCGGGGGCCATCGGGAACCCAGGCCCACCTCTACCGGGATGGAGTCACTTGTCCTTCCAGCCCCGACATCGGAATCACTTGCGGGTACTCAACAAGCTGACCCGACTTTAGTCACGATCTGTATAGTATGTATATATGTATAGTATATACCCGTGATCACCTCCCAAGTGATCACGACCCGATAGTACAGTAAGGCAGACTGACAAGAATGTATTGCCAATGATGATAAACTAGCATCCTATACTAAGCATTTAGGATTGCGGGTAAGGTATCAATGACTGTAGCAACAATGACAGGCTATGCAACAGAATAGGATCAATCGAAACAGTAACATGCTACACTACTCTAATGCAAGCAATGGAAGTAGAATAGGTGATATCTGGTCATCAAAGGGGGGGCTTGCCTGGTTGCTCTGGCAAGGAGGGGTCGTCAACTCCGTAGTCGAACTGGGGGTCGCCGGCAGTCTCGGGGTCTATCGGAAAGAAGTATCGGAGGGGGAACACAATAAATAACAGAGCAATCAAAGCATCACAAAGCGTAACAAGACAATACGCGGTGTTTGGTGTGCCCTAACGCGGTAGTAGGTGATACCGGCGAAGGGGAAAACATCCGGGAAAGTATTCCCGGTGTTTTGTGTTTTCGGACAGATGAACCGGAGGGGGAAAGTTGTGTGTTCTCTATGCTAGGGATGCATGGTGGACGAACGGGCTACGTATCTGGATTCGTCTCATCGTTCTGAGCAACTTTCATGTACAAAGTTTTTCCATTTGAGCTATGGTTTATTTTATATTAATTTTTAAAGTTTTAAATCATTTTCTAAATTATTATTATTAAATTAATTCAAAATTAGTATTATTGCATCAGCATGACATCAGCAGTCAACAGAGGGGTTGATTGGTCAATCTGACACGTGGGTCCCACTGGTCATAGACTCAGGTTTAACTAAACCGGGTTAATTAGACTAACTAAGTGATTAGGCTAATTTATTTTAATTATATTAGTTAAACAGGGTTAATTAACTTAATTAACTCATTAATTAATTATTTAATTAATAATTTATTTATTCTAACATTCTTTTTATTCTCTCTTTTTTTAACAAAATCGTTCTGGGGGCGGGGCCCCCGTCATTGTCCTAGGGGGCCTTAGCGGGTCGGGAGAAACAGGCACGGGCGCCAGCCCGCGGGGCACGGTTGCGGGCAACGGGCGCCTGGGCGCGCGCTCGCCGGCAGAGAGTGCTGCAGGGTGAGGCCAGCGGCCAGGGTGGTGCTCGCGCGTGGGCGCGGGCAGGGGGGAGTGAGGGCGCGCCGACCGTGGGCGGTGTGCGACCCGGCGTGGCGAGGCATGGCCCTGGCACAGCCAGGCGTGGCCACAGGCGCAACCACAGCGCGGCTGGGCGCATCGGCGAGGCAGGGGGCGGCCAAGGCAGCAGCAGTGGGGCAGTCCAGAAACAGCGGTGAACGACAGGCGCGGCTAAGCAGAAGTGGAAACAACGGCAGCTAGCGGCGGAAGCAAGCAGAAGGAAACGCGGGAGGGGGTTCGGGGTCCTCACCGCACGTTGCAGGGGTTCAGCGGCGAGGCTCGGTGGAGCCGTCGAGCGGGAGGCGAGGACGAGCAGTCCGACGAGGGGGAGGATGGGGACGAGCGACGGTGACGATGTGGTCAAGGCGGAGAGGCTCCGGCGAGGTGGCTCTCCAGGC
>NC_057813.1:120586992-120641132 GCF_018294505.1 Triticum aestivum
TAGGGTTCCGGTTGCCCATTGGGATAAGGATGCGATGGGGGCGGCTGGGCCTGCGGGCTGATGGGTTGGATGCCCAGTTGGGTCAGTGGCGTGCTGGGCCGGTTGGTCCTGGGGGGGGGAGGGGGGTTGGTGTTCTCCTTCTGTTTGTTTTGTTTTTCCTTTTCTTTTTTATTTTATTATTTTCTGTTTTCATTTATAGTTTCTTTTATTTTAGTTTTATAAAATACCTAGTGAGCACCTAAATTAGTATTACTAATCAATCCACTGCCACAATTATTTTGGCACACTACTAATTTAGTTTTATTATTATAACTTGATAAAGGCATTTAAGTAATAGTTTTTGCTGTCATTTCTATTACTTTAGAGGATTTAAATATTTTATTAAAAGATAATTTATTCACCATCATTTACTATGGATTATTTGACACATTAGGAACAATTTAGTGTTGACTTTTGAAAACTTTAATTGTTTTAACTTAAATTCATCATTTGAATTTGAATCGTTTCGAACTAACGTGAGATTATCAATAGTAACCGAGGTTATGTGGCATTGTTAACGTGGGATTACTTTAACCTAATTATCCGGGCGTCACACCTGGGACCCTCCCGGTGGTCCCGGTACGTTACCGATAGCACCCGAAACATTTCCGGTAACCAAAACAGGACTTCCCATATATAAATCTTTACCTCCGGACCATTCCGGAACTCCTCGTGACGTACGGGATCTTATCCGGGACTCCGAACAACATTCGGTAACCACGTATATCTATTCCCTATAACCCTAGCGTTATCTAACCTTAAGTGTGTAGACCCTACAGGTTCGGGAACCATGCAGACATGACCGCGACGTTCTCCGATCAATAACCAATAGCGGGATCTGGATACCCATGTTGGCTCCCACATGTTCCACGATGATCTCATCGGATGAACCACGATGTCAAGGACTCAATCAATCCCGTATTCAATTCCCTTTGTCTAGCGGTATTGTACTTGCCCGAGATTCGATCGTCGGTATCCCGATACCTTGTTCAATCTCGTTACCGGCAAGTCTCTTTACTCGTTCCGTAATACATCATTCCGTGATCAACCCCTGGGTCACATTGTGCACATTATGATGATGTCCTACCGAGTGGGCCCAGAGATACCTTTCCGTTACACGGAGTGACAAATCCCAGTCTCGATTCGTGCCAACCCAACAGACACTGTCAGAGATACCCATAGTGCACCTTTATAGCCACCCAGTTACATTGTGACGTTTGGTACACCCAAAGCATTCCTACGATATCCGGGAGTTGCACAATCTCATGGTCTAAGGAAATGATACTTGACATTAGAAAAGCTCTAGCATACGAACTACACGATCTTTGTGCTAGGCTTAGGATTGGGTCTTGTCCATCACATCATTCTCCTAATGATGTGATCCTGTTATCAACGACATCCAATGTCCATGGTCAGGAAACCGTAACCATCTATTGATCAATGAGCTAGTCAATTAGAGGCTTACTAGGGACATGGTGTTGTCTATTTACCCACACATGTATCTGAGTTTTCTATCAATACAATTATAGCATGGATAATAAACGATTATCATGAACAAGGAAATATAATAATAATAACTAATTTATTATTGCCTCTAGGGCATATTTCCAACAGTCTCCCACTTGCACTAGAGTCAGTAATCTAGTTCACGTCGCCATGTGATTAACATTGACAGGTCACATCGCCATGTGACCAACATCCAAAGAGTTTACTAGTGTCACTAAACTAGTTCACATCACCATGTGATTAAGACTCAATGAGTTCTGGGGTTTGATCATGTTTTGCTTGTGAGAGAGGTTTTAGTCAACGGGTCTACAACATTCAGATCCGTATGTATTTCGCAATTCTCTATGTCATATTGTAAATGCTGCTTCCACGCTCCACTTGGAGCTATTCCAAATGGTTGCTCCACTATACGTATCCGGTTTGCTACTCAGAGTCATTCAGATAGGTGTTAAAGCTTGCATTGACGTAACCCTTTACGCCGAACTCTTTATCACCTCCATAATCGAGAAACATGTCCTTTATTTACTCCAAGGACAATTTTAACCGCTGTCCAATGATCCATTCCTGGATCATTCTTGTACCCCTTAACTGACTCATGGCAACGCACACTTCCGGTGCGGTACACAGCATAGCATACTATAGAGCCTACGTCTGAAGCATAGGGGGCGACCTTCGTCCATTCTCTCTCTTCTGCCGTGGCCGAGCTTTAACTCTTAACTTCATACCTTACAACTCAGGCAAGAACTCCTTCTTTGACTGATCCATCTTGAACACCTTCAAGATCATGTCAAGGTATGTGCTCATTTGAAAGTACCATTTATCGTTTTTGATCTATCCTCATAGATCTTGATGCTCAATGTTCAAGCAGCTTATTCCAGGTTTTCTATTGAAAAACACCTTTCAAATAACCCTATATGCTTTCCAGAAATTCTACATCATTTTTGATCAACAATATGTCAACAACATATACTCATCAGAAATTCTATAGTGCTCCAACTCACTTCTTTGGAAATACAAGTTTCTCATAAACTGTGTATAAACCCAAAATCTTTGATCATCTCATCAAAGCGTACATTCCAACTCCGAGATGCTTACTCCAGTCCTTAGAAGGATTGCTGGAGCTTTGCATATTTGTTAGCGTTCTTCAGGATTGACAAAACCTTCTGGTTGTATCACATACAACCTTTCCTCAAGGATATCGTCGAGGAAACAATGGTTTGACATCCTATCTGCAAGATTTCATAAATCATGCAATAATTGCTAATATAATCCCAACAGACTCTTAGCATCGCTACGAGTGAGAAAGTATCATCGTAGTCAACTCCTTGAACTTGTCGGAAAACATCTTAACGACAAGTCGAGCTTTCTTAATGGTGATACTTACCATCATTGTCTGTCTTCCTTTTAAAATCCATCTGTACCCAACGGCCTTACAATCATCAAGTATTTCTTCCAAAGTCATGGATCCTTTCTCGGATTTTATGGCCTTGAGCCATTCGTCGGAATCCGAGCCCACCATCGCTTCTCCATAGCTCGTAGGTTCATTGTTGTCTAGCAACATGACCTCTAAGACAGGATTGCGTACCACTCTGAAGTAGTACGTGTCCTTGTCGACCTACGAGGTTCGGTAGTGACTTGATCCGAAGCATCATGATCACTATCATCAGCTTCCACTTCAATTGGCGTAGGTGCCACATGAACAACTTCCTGTGCCGTGCTACGCACTGGTTGAAGTGATGGTTCAATAACCTCATCAAGTCTCCACCATCCTCCCACTCAATTCCTTCGAGAGAAACCATTCCTCGAGAAAAGACCCGTTTCTATAAACAATTACTTTTGCTTCCGGATCTGAGATAGGAGGTATACCCAACCATTTTGGGTATCCTATGAAGATGTATTTATCCGCTTTGGGTTCGAGTTTATCACGATGAAACTTTTCATATAAGTGTCGCAGCCCCAAACTTTCAAGAAATGACAACTTAGGTTTCTCCAAACCATAGTTCAAACGGTGTCGTCTCAACGGAATTACGTGGTGCCCTATTAAATCGAGTGTGGTTGTCTCTAATGCCTAACCCATGAATGATAGTGGTAATTCGATAAGAGACATCATGGTACGCACCATATATATCCAATAGGGTGCAACTATGATGTTCGAACACACCATCACACTATGGTGTTCCAGGCGGTATTAATTGTGAAACAATTTCCACAATGTCTTAATTGCGTGCCAAAGCTCGTAACTCAGATACTCATCTCTATGATCATATCATAGACATTTTATCCTCTTGTCACGATGACCTTCAACTTCACTCTGAAATTACTTGAACCATTAATAATTTAGACTTGTGTTTCATCAAGTAAATATACTCAGTATCTACTCAAATCATCCGTGAAGTAAGAACATAACGATATCCACTGCGTGCCTCAGCACTCATTGGACTGCACACATCAAAATGTATTACTTCCAACAAGTTGCTTTTTTGTTCCATTTTACTGAAAACGAGGCTTTCAGTCATCTTGCCCATGTGGTATGATTTGCATGTCTCAAGTGATTCAAAATCAAGTGAGTCCAAACGATCCATCTGCATGGAGTTTCTTCATGCGTACATACCAATAGACATGGTTCGCATGTCTCAAACTTTTCAAAAACGAGTGAGTCCAAAGATCCATCAACATGGAGCTTCTTCATGTGTTTTATACCAATATGACTTACATGGCAGTGCCACAAGTAGGTGGTATTATCATTACTATCTTATATCTTTTGACATGAACATGTGTATCATTACGATCGAGATTCAATAAACCATTCATTTTAGGTGCAAGACCATTGAAGGTATTATTCAAATAAACAGAGTAACCATTATTCTCCTTAAATGAATAATCATATTGCGATAGACATAATCCAATCATGTCTATGCTCAACGCAAACACCAAATAACAATTATTTAGGTTTAACACCAATCTCGATGGTAGAGGGAGCGTGCGATGCTTGATCACATCAACCTTGGAAGCACTTCCAACACATATCGTCAGCTCACCTTTAGCTAGTCTTCGTTTATTCCGTAGCTTTTATTTCGAGTTACTAACACTTAGCAACCGAACCGGTATCTAATACCCTGGTGCTACAAGGAGTACTAGTAAAGTACACATTAACATAATGTATATCCAATATACTTCCGTCGACCTTGCCTGCCTTCTTATCTACCAAATATCTAGGGTGGTTCTGCTTTAGTGTCCGTTCCTCTCATTACAGAAGCACTTAGTCTCGGGTTTGGGTTCAACCTTGGGTCTTCACTAGAGCAACAACTGTTTTGCCATTTCATGATGCATCCCTTCTTGCCCTTGCCCTTCTTGAAGCTAGTGGTTTTACTAACCATCAACAATTGATGCTCCTACTTGACTTCTACTTTCGCGGTGTCAAACATCGCGAATACTTCAAGGATCATCATATCTATCCCTGATATGTTATAGTTCATCATGAAGCTCTAGTAGCTTCGTGGCAATGACTTTGGAGAAACATCACTATCTCATCTAGAAGATTAACTCCCACTCGATTCAAGTGATTGTTGTACCCAGACAATCTGAGTACAAGCTCAACGATTGAGCTTTTCTCCCTTAGTTTGTAGGCCAAGAAGCTCGTCGGAGGTTGTCGGTGTCAAAACCGGCGGATCTCGGGTAGGGGGTCCCGAACTGTGCGTCTAGGCGGATGGTAACAGGAGACGAGGGACACCATGGTTTTACCCAGGTTCGGGCCCTCTCGGCGGAGGTAAAACCTTACTCCTGCTTGATTAATATTGATGGTATGGGTATTACAAGAGTTGATCTACCACAAGATCAGAGAGGTAAACCCTAGAAGCTAGCCTATGGTATGATTGTTGTTCGTCCTATGGACTAAAACTCTCCGGTTTATATAGACACCGGAGAGGGCTAGGGTTACACAGAGTCAGTTACAATGGGAGGAGATCTTCATATCGTATCGCCAAGCTTGCCTTCCACGCCAAGGAAAGTCCCATCCGGACACGAGATGAGGTCTTCAATTTTGTATCTTCATAGTCCGGGAGTTCGGCCAAAGGTCATTGTCCGGCCATCCTGACACTCCCTAATCCAGGACTCCCTCAGTAGCCCCCGAACCAGGCTTCAATGACGACGAGTCCGGCGCACAAATTGTCTTCGGCATTGCAAGGCGGGTTCTTCTCCAGCTCCATATACTTGTAGAATAGTGTCCGGCTTCTGATAAATGTTGCGCTCCTTGGCTTCCACGTCCAATAAAGGCCATCTACCACGTGTCGAACGAATGCGAAAAGCGAGGGTATTTTTACATTCCCCCCTAGCTGCTCAAATAAGCTGCCTATATAAAAAGAGACGAGGATCTAGATCCGAACCACACCATCTCCCCTTCGCAAGCTTTCATCGGAGCGCTTCTGACCAGAAAATCCATTCCATCATGGACAGCCGACGCAGCTCCTCTTCTCGCGCTCCCAGCCCCAAGCCTGGGGATTGGGAGAGATGCTCCGTCCCGCATAGCAAGCTAGTAGTGCTTCAATCCAAGGGGCTACTCCCCCCGGCATGTATGGTCCCAGTTCGATCCGGGATTGTCACTTGTGGCGGCGGAGAGCAGGCGGAGAGCGTCCCCAATCCCTCTCAAGGAGAGCGGGTGTGCCTAGTTCCTTATTTAATAAGGGGACTCGGATTTCCAATCCATCGTTTCTCCGAGGTCTACTGGAGTTCTATGGCCTCCAGCTACACAACCTCACACCTGCCTCCATACTGCACGTTGCGGGCTTTGTGGCCCTCTGCGAGCTATTCTTGGGCATCGAGGCCCATTTCGCACTGTGGAAGAGGTTGTTCTGCCTTGTGCCCCGCTCTCAGGAGGGGTTGATTTATCAAGTGGGCGGAGCCGAACTATGGCGCATCGCCGGGACCGGATACCTATCCGGTACCCCTAAGAAGGCGTCCGAGGACTGGCCCTCGGAATGGTTTTATATGGATGACGTCCCCTTGCCGGACCCTATGCGGATCGGCCTCCCTGAGTTTAACAACGCTCCGTTAAAGAAACGCCTGAGCTGGCGCCCACGGAATCCTCAAAGGGAAACTGACAGGGACGTTCTTTACTTGATGAGCCAGATAAGATTGTTGGCTCATTCCGGATTGACCATGATCGAGGTCATGGCCACATGCATTATGTGGGGGGTGCAGCCGCTTCAGTACAGAGGCCACCCCATGTGGGATTTCAACGGGGGGGGGGGGACGACGCCACCCGGTGCGGTCGCAAGGGACCAGATTTGGCTGCCACTCTAACGAAGATCTTATCCACTTTGTACAAGGGAGAAGAAGAGGAATTCCTCCGTGTCAACCCATGGGGCAGATTCTCCATGTATAGCCCTCCGAGCTAGGTAAGCGAACAGTTTCACTTATCTACCTGCTTTCAAAATTCCCACAATTGAGTACTTAGTCTGATGATATTAACGCAGGAGCTACGCCAGACGGTGAAGGAGATCAACAGCCCTCCCCCACAGCCCGAGGACCCAGAACGGTCCCTCGATCCGGATTCCCAAGAGGATCCGGACTTATGTGTGGAGTTAATTGATGGGGTGTTTCATCAATTGAGTAAGGACAACACCTTAGTGGCCATTACGGTAGACTATCCCGGACTACTTCCAGCCTCAAAGGTAACCGAGACCGAGGTCCCTGTACTTTGAAGGAGATCCATCCATGCCTTATTTTAAATACTGCAAACCAATAGTGTTTCATTTTGCAGGGGAAATCCTTGAGGTGGAGTGCCGGGCCCGCGGTGGGCAGCCAACAAGGGCCGCTGAAGCCAGGCGGGCCAAAAAGAAGTGCGGACCAGATCGAAACTCCGGTGCAACGGTACGGCGTGCGAATTTAACGCCTAGGGTTTATGCCCTCAAATCACGCTAACGCCCATGTTCTCCTTAGGAAGAATAGAGCCCGCCGGACTATATCCACCGACCAGACTTCAAGGCCGGGTCCGGAAGCGGAGGCGGACACGGGGCGCGCATCGGGCGTTCCTCCGAGAGAGGATGCAGACGGGCTATCTGCCACCAATTCAGAGGTGGAGAGTGCCATGAACCACAGGCATCGCCGGACTGTTCTTCAGGACGCATGTTTTCCCTAGAGGCATTGAACGCCTTTAATACGGGAGATGCGTACCTCCGTGCCGCTCAAAATGGTCTAGCCAGAGCCACAGAGCAGTATGTAAAAGACATACGGGTGAATAAATCTGATGGTTATATATGTCAGTAGCCCCCGAGACTTGAAATAGTTAAGATAACTGTTTTAAGGATCATATGTTATGCAGGGTCTTACAGAGAAGAATACACAACTGTCTCAGGAGCTGGTAGAGTGCAAGGCCCAACTCGAGGCCGCACTGGCCGCTTCAGCTATTTCCAAGGGGACCCCCTCAGGTAATATATGCCCCGAAAAATAATTCCGTTGTGAAGTGCGGCATGTGTGCAATTCTGACGATAACAGTGCAGATGGGGCCGGAGTAAATCCGGACAAGCAACAGCTCCTATGCCAACTAAAGGCTGGCGAGAGCATGCTGACAAGGGTGAGGCAAGAGAAGAACAAACTTCAAGACGCCAATACCCAGCTGGGTGAGGAACTAAAGGATGTTCGTATTCAGCGGTCTGCTTCCGTAAAGGAGAATCGGCGACTTCGACGCGGCATTTTTAGTAAGTGCTTGAACGAATTCTCGAAAAAAAATCGGCGAAGAAGTCGATTGACAGAGCTATGTCTGTAGGTCTGATGACAGGTCGTCCTGCAGAGGAAATGCCCGGTTCAACGGGGGACCTTCTTCCCGAGCTGTTGCAACTACACGAATGAGTTCGGCAGGCAATGCAAGGCGTCATCCAGGCTATGTGGCCATCCCTCTCCGCGCCCGAAGGCCTTGGGGAGCTTGCAAAGAAGCTGGAGGGAGTGCGGCAGCGCTTCTGGTTGTGGAAGATATCGGCCTGTCGTCAAGGTGCCAGGGAGGCCTGGGCCATGGTGAAGACTTGGTACACGAAGGCTGACCCGAACCACATGGCTGAGGTCGGCCCTATGGGTCCTGACGGAAAGGAGATCCCTGTCAGCTTGGTATATGGCCAGGTAGAGCTGGCTGCAAAGTATTCTCAACAGGACTGTAAATTAGACCGCCTGTTGGATGGTATTGAAGAAGAATATACCGAGTCAGATTGACTCTGTAATTTAAAATGACATGAAAAATGCCTTCTAGCTGGATTGTAGATCGTTTGTCATTGCGGACCTTTTCGCTTCGACCTCTGGACCCTATAGTCCATAGTGTGTCCGAATACCCTCTTGATTATGTAAGAACCGGGGCATGCATGGAGACAAGGCGTAGGGGTCATAATTGCTTTAGCAGACAAGTGCCCAACTAGTTATGTTATATTACATGGTTAGTAAGAAACATCTTCCAGGGAGAATAGTTCCATTAGGGGTTCCTTTCCCTGGGAGGCATGCCCTAAAGTGCATGTCCGAACTGCTAAAAAAGAGCAGAAAAGCATCTGGGGGCAGATAAATAAACAAGAAAAATCATCTTTTAGTTCACCGACCGAATATTCCCTTAAGAACGCTAGCTTTCGGCTTCACCCAGTCTGAGGTACACATCCGGCTAACCCGGCAGTAACAATCGCAAAGGTGCTCCCTTTACCACCTAGCCGAACGAACGGGAACGTAGGGGTAAGCACAGGAGCCAGGCAACCCAGCTTGGCCAAAACTTAAGTCATATCGATGCATATAATGGTGTATAAAAGGTTCATGCGGAAGTGTCACACATGTTTTGGGCATGAGGCCCATTTATATAAACTTCTAATAAAGAAGCCCCCAGGTATGATGAGCGCGGGTGGCGCGTCAAGTATGTGCGAACAATGTGCAAGCAAGCCCCTAAGGGCTTGGGAGAGAAAAAAAGGTAGGGAGAAGGAGAGAAATGCCAGACAGCTAATGTGAAAAAAAATAAAAAGAGGACAGAGGAAGGAGACGAACACGGAGTCCGGCGCTAGGCGTAGAATCATCATAGGCGTGCTGCGTTCCATGGGTTCGGCTCGAGTCGGTTGTCCGATGCGTTTCGCAGACGGTACGCTCCACCAGTCAGTACTTGGTCGATTATGAAGGGACCCTCCCATTTGGGCTATAGTTTGTCCTTTTTCTTGTTCGGCAGGCGTAGAACTAGTTCGCCAACGTTGTAAGTTTTGGCCCGTACTTCTCTGCTTTGATATCTTCGATCCTGCTGTTGATAGAATGCGGAACGAGCTTTTGCCACGTCGCGCTCCTCCTCCAATGCGTCCAAGCTGTCCTACCGATCGAGCTTGGCTTCTCTTTCTTCGTACATGCGCACTCGAGGTGAGTCATGGATTATGTCGCAGGGCAAAACTGCCTCTGCGCCGTATACCATAAAAAATGGTGTGAATCCGGTAGTGCGATTTGGCGTGGTCCGCAGCCCCCAGAGTACGGAGTCAAGCTCTTCTACCCAGTGCGTGTCAGATTCCTTAAGGGATCGCACTAGTCTAGGTTTGATGCCGCTCATAATAAGACCGTTGGCTCATTCGACTTGACCGTTAGTTTGTGGGTGATAGACTGAAGCGTAGTCGAGCTTGATGCCCATGTTTTTGCCCAAGAGTTTAACTTCGTCGGCCGTAAAGTTTGTGCCGTTGTCAGTTATGATGTTGTGGGGGACACCGTAGCGGTGTACAACCCCGGATATGAAGTCTATCACCGGTCCGGATTCGGCTGTCTTTACAGGCTTGGCCTCTATCCATTTGGTGAATTTGTCCACCATAACCAGTAGATATTTTTTCTTGTGGGTTCCTCCTTTAAGGGGTCCAACCATGTCAAGCCCCCAGACCGCAAAAGGCCAGGTAATGGGTATGGTTTGTAGGGCGGTAGGCGGCATGTGGCTTTGATTAGCGAATAATTGGCAGCCGACGCATCGCTGCACTAAATCCTGAGCGTCTGCCCGGGCCGTCGGCCAATAAAATCTAGTACGGAAGGCCTTGCTTACAAGGGCCCGGGCTGCAGCGTGGTGCCCACCAAGTCCGGCATGAATTTCTGCCAGAAGATTTCGCCCTTCTTCTTTGGAGATACACCTTTGAAGGACTCCGGTTGTGCTTTTCTTATAAAGCTCTCCCTCATGGACTTTGTAGGCTTTAGATCACCGTACTATGCAACGGGCCTCGTTTTGGTCCTCGGGAAGTTCCTGCCTAGTTAGGTAGGCTAGGAATGGTTCTGTCCACGGGGCAATGACTGCCATTATTGTGTGGGCTGACGGTGTTGCTTCGTTGAGGGGCAGTGTGGTTGTGTCCGGGTTGTTGTTTCCGGACTCCCCCTCCCATGATACGGATGGCTTGAAAAGCCTCTCTAGGAAGATGTTGGGAGGGACGGCGTCGCGCTTTGCGCCGATGCGTGCCGACACGTCTGCCGCCTGGTTGTTCTCTCGGGCTATATGGTGAAATTCGAGCCCCTCAAACCGAGCGACATCTTTAAGACGGCGCTGCAATAAGCTGCCATTTTCGGATCCTTGGCGTCAAAGTCTCCATTTATTTGAGATATCGCGAGGTTTGAATCCCCGCGGACCTCTAAGCGCTGAATGCCCATGGAGACTGCCATCCGGAGGCCATGTAGAAGGGCCTTGTATTCGGCTGCGTTGTTGGAGTCCGTATACATTATCTGAAGTACATACTGGACTATATCTCCTGTAGGGGACGTCAGGACAACGCCAGCCCCCAGGCCAGCCAACATTTTGGAGCCGTCGAAGTGCATGACCCAGTTGGAATATGCGCCGTACTCTTTAGGGAGTTCGGCTTCGGTACATTCGGCGATGAAGTCAGCCAAAACCTGCGATTTGATGGCTCGCCGTGGCTTGTAAGTTATATCGAACGGAAGGAGCTCAATGGCCCATTTGGCAATCTGACCCGTTGCGTCGCGGTTGAACACTCTTGGAAACAGTGTCGCAGCTTCCGGGATGCCATGAACACCGCGTATGCTATCTTTTGATAATGCGGGTACCGTGACTTGCATGGAGTTAGGACGGTGGACACGTAGTAAACTGGTTTTTGGAGAGGAAACTTGTGTCCGTCCATTTCTCGTTCGATGACGAGCACCGCACTTACAACTTGATGGGTTGCCGCCATGTATAATAGCATTGGTTCGCCCGTGTTGGGCGCGGCAAGGACCGGATTTGTTGCCAGTATGGCTTTGATTTCTTCGAGTCCGGCCGTGGCGGCATCCGTCCACTCGAAGTGTTCAGTGCGCCACAGGAGGCGATAAAGGGGTAATGCCTTTTCTCCTAAGTGGGAGATAAAGCGGCTTAGAGCCGCCATGCATCCAGTCAATTTTTGTGTTTGCTTGAGGTCTTTTGGGATATCCAACTGCGACAGAGCTCGGATCTTGGCTGGGTTTGCCTCAATTCCTCTACTGGATACAATGAAGCCCAAGAGCTTTCCGGCTGGTATGCCGAAAACGCATTTTTCTGGGTTGAGCTTGATGTCATATGCTCGGAGATTGTCGAATGTTAGCCTCAAGTCGTCTACTAGAGTTTCGACATGCTTGGATTTGATAACCATGTCATCTACATACGCTTCAACTGTTTTGCCGATCTAGTTGGCCAGACATGTCTGAATCATGCGCTGATATGTCGCACCGGCGTTTTTGAGCCCAAAGGGCATCCTGCTGAAGCAGAATGGGCCGTATGGGGTGATGAATGCCGTTGCGGCTTGGTATGACTCTGCCATCTTGATTTGGTGGTAGCCAGAGTATGCATCGAGGAAACACAATGAATCATGTCCTGCAGTGGCGTCGATGATTTGATCAATTCGGGGGAGGGGGAAGGGATCCTTTTGGTAGGCCTTATTTAGGTCTTTGAAATCGACGCATAGGCGCCAGGATTTGTACTTCTTTGGTACCATCACCAGGTTTGCCAGCCAGTCCGGATGTTTTATATCTCTGATGAATCCGGCTTCCAGTAGTTTTGCTAGCTCCTCTCCCATGGCTTGTCTCTTGGGTTCGGAGAAACGCCGAAGAGTCTGCTTAACGGGCTTGAACCCTTTTAGGATGTTTAGGCTGTGCTCTTCCAGCTTGCGTGGGATTCCTGGCATGTCTGAAGGGTGCCAGGCGAAAATGTCCCAATTTTCTCGTAGGAATTCTCTGAGTGCAGCGTCTACATCAGGTCTAGGTGTGCCCCGATGGAGGCCGTTTTTGTGGTGTCCGTTGGATGGACTTGAAACTTGACTATTTCGTCTGCCGGCTTGAAGGAGGTGGACTTGGATCTCTTGTCGAGTATCACGTCGTCCCTGTCCACCATGGAGCGCAACACGGTTAGTTCCTCATCCGCTAGGGCTTCGGATAATGCTTCGAGGGCCAGTGTGGTTGTCTTGTTTTCGGCGCGGAGCGCTATGTCCGGATCACTAGCAAGGGTGATAATTCCGTTGGGTCCGGGCATCTTAAGCTTCATGTACCCGTAATGGGGTATAGCTTGAAAAGTTGTGAATGCTTCTCGCCCTAACAGAGCGTGGTATCCACTACTGAACGGGGCCACTTGAAATGTGACCTCCTCGAATCTGTAATTATCTGGCGTGCCGAACACCACGTCCAGTGTGATTTTCTCTGAATAGCATGCTTCTCGGCTGGGGATTATTCCTCTAAAGGTTGTGTTGCTTCGCTCAATGCAGCTCCAGTCTATTTCCATTTTTCGAAGTGTTTCCTCATAGATGAGGTTCAATCCGCTGCCACCGTCCATGAGTACCTTTGTAAGCCAGAAGCCGTCTACTATCGGACTGAGGACCAGTGCAGTTGGTGCTCGGGCTGGCCGGAATTTAGGTTCGTCACTGGCGTTAAAAGTAATAGCCGTGTCACTCCATGGATTTATTGTTGCTACTTGGTAGACTTCGGCAAGGCTGCGGAGCGTTCACTTCCTTGCATTGTTTGATGTGAAAGTCTCGAAGACTGTTGACACCGTACTGGCATTTCTGGGGTGGTGCTCTGCGGATTCTGGAGTTAAAAGCTCCTCGCCACTCTTGGCCACCTGCCGGAGTATCCAACATGCTCTAAGGCTGTGAGTTGGTGCGACTTCCCCTGAACTATGAATTTTACAGGATCCATTGAGCCATCCCTCCAGTACGGTCCCATACCCTATAGAGGGTTTTTGCTTTTTGCGGTTTGGCTCAGGTGCCTGGCGATAATGCGCCCTTTTGCTTCGGACTGGGATTGTATTTAGGGTCGGATTGTCCCAGAATTTCGTTTCGGTTTTCCGAACACTTTCTGTCGCACAATACTTTCGTACTATGGATGTCAAGTCGGCGAAGCATGTAATTTCGCGGCGACTTATGGAGTTGAGGATTCCGATGTCCGTGCAGTTGTTACAGAAGAACGAAATTTCGTCCTCCTCATGGCAGTCCTTTATCCAGTTCATAACCAGGAGGAATCTGGCCCAGTAGTGATGTACTGTTTCCCCGGGCTCTTGCCGTATTTGGGATAAGTCCCTTATATCTGGGTGGGCGGGTGGATTTAAATCCGGAACCTCGCCCGATCTAAGACTCAGGGGCCAAGAGAATTCCGAATTCGGAAGCTTATTTTCTTGGACGTTGTTCGACGAGTCCGGCCTGCTGCCTGACTTTAGGTTCAGGGCTTGGGCGATGTCCTCCTCTGCACGGCTGTCCAACTTGGAGGGGTCAGGAATCCGGACACATCTAGTCCTTAGGATGGGTGGGGATTCGCCACATTGTTCTTCCACCACTTCAACCTGGTGGGTGACCTGGGGAGAGCCGATCTCTCTCTGATCGGGTTTAAGCCCAATCTGGCCGTAATCTGTAGCGACTCCCAGGGCGGCAATGCGATCCAAGAGCTCATTTAGGGAAGAGAGCTCCATCGGATCTAACTGCTCGGTGAGTTCCGAGCTGATCTAGAGATTGTTTTCGATGACCCGAGAGGTCATCGCCGGCGCAACGGCCGAACAAGCGGTCATCAAAAAACTGCCTATCCGGAGAGTTTGGCCGACAGGCAAAGCTCCTTTAGCAACGGCACCATCTTTAAAGACGGGGTGCGGCATCCTTCCTGTCAATGACGACACAGAGGAACTCTCGATGAAAGCACCAATGTCGGTGTCAAAACCGGCGGATCTCGGGTAGGGGGTCCCGAACTGTGCGTCTAGGCGGATGGTAACAGGAGACGAGGAACACGATGTTTTTACCTAGGTTCGGGCCCTCTCGGCGGAGGTAAAACCCTACTCCTACTTGATTAATATTGATGGTATGGGTATTACAAGAGTTGATCTACCACGAGATCAGAGAGGCTAAACCCTAGAAGCTAGCCTATGGTATGATTGTTGTTCGTCCTACGGACTAAAACTCTCCGGTTTATATAGACACCGGAGAGGGCTAGGGTTACGCAGAGTCGGTTACAATGGGAGGAGATCTTCATATCGTATCGCCAAGCTTGCCTTCCATGCCAAGGAAAGTCCCATCCGGACATGAGACGAGGTCTTCAATCTTGTATCTTGATATTCCGGGAGTTCGGCCAAAGGTCATAGTCCAGCCATCCGGACACCCCCTAATCCAGGACTCCCTCAGAGGTCTTATACCTCTGACATGGGCACGAGCCTGAAATCCCAATTTCAGCCCTCGAAACATCTCATATGTTCCGCGACATTTCAAAATGTCTTTGGTGCCTCATTTCTAAACCATTTAACATTACCCACTGAACTATCACGTAGTCATCAAAACGTGTATGTCAGATGTTCGCAACATCCACAAACAACGTTTGAGGTTCAGCACACCAAGCTGTGCATTAAGGACATAAGCCTTCTACGAAGCAACGAGGACAATCCTCAGTTTACGGACCCAATCCGCATAATTGCTACTATCAACTTTCAACTAAATTTTCTCTAGGAACATATCTAAAATAGTAGAACTAAAGCGTGAGCTATGACATAAATTGCAAAAACCTTTTGACTATGTTAAGGATAATTAAGTTCATCTTATGAACTCCCACTCAGATAGACATCCCTCTAGTCATCTAAGTGATACATGATCTGAGTCAACTAGGCCGTGTCCGATCATCACGTGATACGGACTAGTCATCATCGGTGAACATCTTCATGTTGACCGTATCTACTATACGACTCATGCTCGACCTTTTGGTCTCTTGTGTTCCGAGGCCATGTCTGTACATGCTAGGCTCGTCAAGTCAACCTAAGTGTTTCACGTGTGTAAATCTGGCTTACACCCATTGTATGTGAATGTTAGAATCTATCACACCCGATCATCATGTGGTGCTTCGAAACAACGAACTTTCACAATGGTGCACAGTTAGGGGAACACTTTCTTGAAATTTTAATGAGGGATCATCTTATTTAAGGTACCGTCGTTCTAAGCAAATAAGATGTAAAACATGATAAACATCACATGCAATCAAAAAGTGACATGATATGGCCAATATGATTTTGCTCCTTTTGATCTCCATCTTCGGGGCTCCATGATCATTATCGTCACCGGCATGACACCATGATCTCCATCATCATGATCTCCATCATCGTATCTCCATGAAGTTGTCTCGCCAACTTTTACTTCTACTACTATGGCTAATGGTTTAGCAATAAAGTAAAGTAATTACATGGCGTTGTTCAATGACACGCAGGCCATACAATAAATTAAGACAACTCCTATGGCTCCTGCAGGTTGTCATACTCATCGACATGCAAGTCGTGATTCCTATTACAAGAACATGATCAATCTCATACATCACATATCATTCATCACATTCTTTTGGCCATATCACATCACATAGCATACCCTACAAAAACAAGTTAGACGTCCTCTAATTGTTGTTTGCATGTTTTACGTGGCTGCTATGGGTTTCTAGCAAGAACGTTTCTTACCTACGCAAAAACCACAACGTGATATGCCAATTGCTATTTACCCTCCATAAGGACCCTTTTCATCGAATCCGATCCGACTAAAGTGGGAGAGACTGGCACCGGCTAGCCACCTTATGCAACAAGTGCATGTCAGTCGGTGGAACCTGTCTCACGTAAGTGTACGTGTAAGGTCGGTCCAGGCCGCTTCATCCCACAATACCGTCAAAACAAGATTGGACTAGTAACGGTAAGCATATTGAACAAAATCAATGCCCACAACTACTTTGTGTTCTACTCGTGCATACAATCTACGCAATAGACCTAGCTCTAATACCACTGTTGGGGAACGTAGCAGAAATTCAAAATTTTTCCTACGAGTCACCAAGATCTATCTATGGAGAGACTAGCAACGACAGAGAGGAGAGTGCATCTACATACCCTTGTAGATCGCTAAGCGGAAGCGTTCAAGAGAACGGGGTTGAGGGAGTCGTACTCGTCGTGATCCAAATCACCGGAGATCCTAGTGCCGAACGGATGGCACCTCCGCGTTCAACACACGTACAGCCCGGTGACGTCTCCCATGCCTTGATCCAGCAAGGAGAGAGGGAGAGGTTGGGGAAGACTCCGTCCAGCAGCAGCACAATGGCATGGTGGTGATGGAGGAGCGTGGTATTCCAGAAGGGCTTCGCCAAGCACCGCGAGAGATGAGGAGGGAGAGAGGTAGGGCTGCGCCAGGGAGAGGTGGAAACTCTTGTGTATGGCAGCCCCAAAACCTCAAGTATATATAGGGGGAGAGGGAGGGGGCTACGCCCCCTCTAGGGTTCCTACCCCAAGGGGTGCGGCAGCCCAAAACCCATCTAGGGTGGCGGCCAAGGGGGGGGGAGAGGGGGAAACTTGCCCCCCAAGTAAGGTGGAGGCGCCCCCTCCCCAAACCCTAGGCGCCTTGGGCCCTGGTGGGGGGGCGCACCAGCCCACCTGGGACTGGTCCCCTCCCACACTTGGCCCATGCTGCCCTCTAGGGCCGATGGCCCCACTTGGTGGACCCCCGGGACCTTCCCGGTGGTCCCGGTACGTTACCGATAGCACCGGAAACTTTTCCGGTGACCAAAACAGGACTTCCCATATATACATCTTTACCTCCGGACCATTCTGGAACTCCTCGTGACGTTCGGGATCTCATCCGGGACTCCTAAAAACATTCGGTAACCATGTATATCTATTCCCTATAACCCCAGCGTCATCGAACCTTAAGTGTGTAGACCCTACGGGTTCGGGAACCATGCAGACATGACCGAGACATTCTCCGATCAATAACCAACAGCGGGATCTGGATACCCATGTTGGCTCCCACATGTTCCACGATGATCTCATCGGATGAACCATGATGTCAAGGACTCAATCAATCCCGTATTCAATTCCCTTTGTCTAGCGGTATTGTACTTGCCCGAGATTCGATCGTCGGTATCCCGATACCTTGTTCAATCTCGTTACCGACAAGTCTCTTTACTCGTTCCGTAACACATCATCCCGTGATCAACCCCTTGGTCACATAGTGCACATTATGATGATGTCCTACCGAGTGGGCCCAGAGATACCTTTCCGTTACATGGAGTGACAAATCCCAGTCTCGATTCGTGCCAACCCAACAGACACTTTCGGAGATACCCGTAGTGCACCTTTATAGCCACCCAGTTACGTCGTGACGTTTGGTACACCCAAAGCATTCCTACGGTATCCGGGAGTTTCACAATCTCATGGTCTAAGGAAATGATACTTGACATTAGAAAAGCTCTAGCATACGAACTACACGATCTTTGTGCTAGGCTTAGGATTGGGTCTTGTCCATCGCATCATTCTCCTAATGATGTGATCCCGTTATCAACGACATCCAATGTCCATGGTCAGGAAATCATAACCATCTATTGATCAACGAGCTAGTCAACTAGAGGCTTACTAGGGACATGGTGTTGTCTATGTACCCACACATGTATCTGAGTTTCCTATCAATACAATTATATCATGGATAATAAATGATTATCATGAACAAGGAAATATAATAATAATAACTAATTTATTATTGCCTCTAGGGCATATTTCCAACACATACCTGGCATGCCGAGGGAAGGGACTCGTGTCGGAGGTCCAACGAACCAAGGTGGGGTCAATAATGGATGGATGGTGTGGGTGAACCTGGCAAACGGTGCATGGTTTGAGTGAAGTTGGCTAGGTGTGCATGGCTGGGGGCTAGATGGCTAATGAGTGTGCATGTGTCTTGTGTACATTGTCAAGGTTGACCGGTGAGTGTCTACTTGGCCGCGTGTGCATGAATGGTGTGGGTCTAGTTGGCATGCGGCGCACGGGACGAGCCTTGGTTGCTAGGGTCCACATCTTGCGGCACAGAGTTCTGAAGCAGATGAAGGGGCAGGCCCTGCACACCGTTCATAGGACAGACTCATTTCCTCTCAATGGACAATGGCTCCGAGGCGGCCCTTCTCTTTGGTGGCACATGGCCCATATATATGGACCAAAGAGCTTATCATGTGATTGTTACCCCATTCCCTGCTATGATTTCATGTGGCCGTGGTATAGATCGTGAATTCCCGATGATACTACCCTAGAAATGCAGCAACTGTCCCGAATATGGCACGAGGGACCCAAGAAAGGCCGGGACCTAGCATGCGCGTTTGGATTGTTCTCCGTTGACCCGAGAGAAAGCACCGATGAAAATGTAGGAACGGGCATGCACCCAGTGCGCAAACCGGATGCGTTACCTCAAGGTAGCTAGATCCAAACCATGCACCCCCGCCGTCTAGACTCACGTGGCGCACCACTTACGCATTAGACCCACACCACTTACACCGGCCCCAAGCCAACCATTCCCCCCGGGTAGACTCATATGTCGCACACCACAAAATAGCAAGGTTTCTGTTAAATAATAATTTCCTTAATTACAATAAGGTACATTTTGTAACCACACAAAATTCTTACCTTCCCTTGAAAAAAAGAATTCTTCTCTCACGATCACGATGGCCTCACCCTATAATCTAGGAGTCGATCCAATTAATATCCCCACGGGGGCCAAGTTGCAGGCAGTAGATATTTTTTGTTGGTTGCAAATTTCTCTCCAAAACGGTTTATTATGAGAAAATCATCTTATATTTTTTTACTTCCAAAGACATGTGGCGACAAAAGCATGGAACAAAATCATAGGAGGCACGGTTGAATACGTGCACATGCTGTCTTTTTCTACTACAACTGGACTTGTTGGCAAATTGCATGTGCACGTGTCATGTTTCAATTTAACTTGAAAATTATGTTGTACACATTTACATAGGCGATCAAATTGTTGTTTTTATATGTTAATAATCCCTAAATATTGACCACATGACACATGTGGTAAGCAATCCAAACAATTCGAAAAAAAATCCCTAAATATTGAATTTAAGCATGCACCTAGAAATTATCAGTCATAGAACCAACAACTCTTTCGTAGAGATTAAGGTACTTCCACATTAAATCTAATACAATAAATTCAAAGGATCAACTTAATACATTAACATCACATAAGGATGTAGCCCAGGAATCCAACGAGTAGAGAGAAAAGGAGGAACAAAAGCTGGAAGAAGAAGGATCAGCCAGCAGCAGCGCCATCAGCCTCCTAGCCTCACAACTCCAGGTCTCTAGCCTTGTGAACTCCAGTTTTTTTTTCTGCGAAACACAAATGGCAAAGTTGCTGTTACAGGTTAGGACTTAGTGAAAATTACAGTTATGCTGAAAGAGTTATAATGACAAACAATGTTGACATGATGGTTACAACAAGCAAACAAAACCAAGCTCACAAGTGCAACTTACTTTTAACATCAATCAATTATATTAACATGGCCACTTTAGAGCAAGATTTTACAATGCAACATAAACTTGTCATAGCAACAAAAGGCATGGCATGAAAGTATCGACAACATAATGCAAATAATTTTTAGGAAGCATGGCCATAGGAGTTATATTTTTAGTGGCAACCTTCAAGCAAAGTTGCATAGTTTTATAACAGAAAGGGCTGCTGTTATTGGTAGAGGCACACTGAGGTTGGCTAGTCATCGAGGATGACTAGTGGGCCAGGGGCCACATGACTGGGAGCATTTGTGTGTGCGTGACTGCCGTGGGACCCGGATGTCAGTGGCTTACTTTGAAAACGAAAGGGAGGTTTATAGTTTAGTGGAAACCATCAAGCAAAATTGCAAAGTTTTATAGCTGACAGATTTATACTTGCTGAGATGCATAGAGTAAAATGATGGCATGTTGGAGGCAATAAATAAATATGCTACATGGCTTGTCATGGCATCTAATTGCACAAAATGCTAGTAAAAATCATGAAGAACAAGACATACAACATGAGCATCTCCATAAGAGCTGGTAGCTCTACCAAAAAGCAATCAACAACTCAAAAAAAGGTTCGAATATAGTATCAAGCACTTAATAATAGAAAGACACATAACAAATTTTTGGAGTAGAAGTGCAGGTGAACATCAAATACTACCACTACAACAGTACAAATTTAGCCTAGGGTTCATATACATCATAATCCAGCCCCCAAAAGCATGTACTCAATCACTACCACCACAACTGTAAGCACGAGCAGTAGGAAGATTAGGAGTGGGCAAGCTTACTCTAAACAACGGTACCGCCGCCATTCAGACGAGGGGAGCGGCGAGGGAAGCATGGAGAATGGCGGGGAAGCGATGTCGCGACCACTGTCCTCCTCCTCTTGCGCTTTAGAGTCATCTCCGACTCGGTTGGAGGCTCCACAATCTGCAACAGCACCTCGTGCACCGTGGGTTCCTGATCCAGTGGATACTCTACCCTGGATCTGAACACCCACCACCTGCGCTTGTCCCACGGGCTGGACGAATTAGCCTACTCCATCACCCACAGGAGGATCTCGATGTGGTGCCTCGGTTGTGCGGGCGGGGGGAAAAGCTTTTTCTTCTCCCTGGATGTCATTTCCCTCGAAGTGGCCTTTGCCGTCCAGTTCAACTGCATTATGTTGTTAAACAAAGAACGGATCTCCATCAACCTGGCCATCTTGACCTGGTCACCGCCGGCGATCTCCACGAAGTCGGCGTTCTCGTAGTCGGCGATCTCCATGAAGTCGGCGTTCTCGCCGCCGATGATCTGTTCCTCCATCGAGGTTCTTGCATGGATGGAAGAAGGGGGTGGGATGTGGAAGAGGAGACGAGCAAAGTTGCGGCCGCGAGAAGGAGGAGAAGGAGAGGGAGGAGATGTTGCGGTTGTAATGGCGATGGGTGAGGGGAAGGACGACGGTGGCGGCGGTTCTGCATTGGATGAGAGGGGCGGCGCGTGATTGTTTTCTTCCTATGACTTTTTTTTCGAAACAATTTTTTCCTGTGACTAAAATGCCAGAGATTAAAACGGTTCCAAAAAAGCCCAACCATTGTAGAACTTTGTATAATATAAATATAGATAATTCGGGCCAACCAAAGCCCACAACATGAATAAATATAGTACGCTTACAACTTAAATAACACCAAGACAAATATAGATAGATAGATTTTTAGCTAAAAAAGATAGATAGATAGATAGATGGCCGCCGCTTCTCCACCAGGCTCCTCCCTGCTCCTCCTCCGGGCGCCCTTCACTGCTCCTCCGCGGTGTTGTTGATGGGGTACGATAGAGTGTGCATGCGCTCGTCGGTGGGGAAGACGTTGTCGTAGTTCGTGAAGATGTTATGGGTGGTGAAAGCTATGAACTCGCAGCCACACCAGAACACGCGGCCGAGGAGGTAGAACGCGTCGAAGGGGTTGGTGAAGTGGGCAAGGATAGCAACCACAACCCATTGTGGATGATCTCCTCGACTCGGTACATCCTTGCAGATCCCCGAGGGAGGTGCCCGTAGCTGGTCCCAAAGAAGAAGTTGATGACCCCCCTTGCGCCCCTCCATCGCCCACACACGAAGGGTGCTCTCGACGTACACCCCGGCGGGGTAGAGCATCTTCAGCACGGTGTGGGGGGGGGGGAAGCGGTAGGTTGGCCTAGTGTACTGCATGGCTGCGGCGGGCTGGTTCTTGGGGCTGTTTGTGGTGAAGAAGAAGAAGGGCAGGTGCAAAATGCAGGTGGGAGAGTATGGGAGATGGATGAAGGGTGTGAGAGGAAGAGGAACATGATAGGTGGCTTAAATAGCCACCGTGGCAGTAATGGGGTCTAATGTGAACAAATTTTCCACCTACCGCGGCATCGGGAGTGTACACGCGTGGGAAACTGTAGTGTGAATCAAAACGCGAAGTTTAAGTGCTGTGCTATGTGTCGTCGGTCGGGTCAACCAGGGACGGCTCTGCGGCGCGTGCTCCTTTGTGTATGTGCATGCATGCAACATAGGCCGAAGCGGACGCAGGCATGCAACCGCATGCAACGTAGGCTCGCTCGGGTGCATGCAACGGCGGCGGACATTGCTCGGTCCAACGGGTGGGCTTCTTTACACAGCCCAATGACACGCATGCATGGCAGCCCACCCTTGAGCGCAGAAAAAAAAACAGGCACAGAAAAAATGTAAGTATTATATGATTTATCGACGCGAAAGCCCTAGATAATCCTTACAACGTCAAAAAGCTACAAAACTTGGCAATGATGCTAGTCATATAGGTACAAGGTTGTTGGTCCACTTCAAGGATGTCGACAAAAACATGCTTCGAGACGGACCCTACCGGTCCCGAAAGGCCTCCCATGAAGCAGGTTCAGAATGACATCGAATTTTGCCAGGATGTTAGTCCAATGATATCAACACTTGTTCATGTTGGCTAATGTGGCACTGAGCGTCGAAGGAGATAAAGATTGATACTTGTCATGTGGGCCCATATTTTTTTTACATTTGGTGTCGATAGAACACAAAAAACAAACATGACTATATGCTTTTAGGTCTTCACCCTCCCCAGTTTGTTGGCCAACTCAGCAGGTTTTGCCTTAAGATGCCACCTCTTTCTGTAAGCTACAATTGCTGTGGTTTTGGAATGCTGGTTCTCTTTCCTGCAGAACGGGCATTTATAGCGACCGTTACGCCGGTACACAATCTTTGCAGCCATGAGCCACTTGAAGATTTTCTTTTTGAAAGATTCCCTCAGCTGTAGGTAGTTCTCCCATTCTTCCAAATCTGCAATCTGGTATTAGAAGAAAAACAATCTCATGCCAGAGAATTGTACATTATATCAAAGGCAGGCATATATGGATTGTTTTTTCTTTGTATTGGTTTCCTAAAACTTTCGTTATATGAAAGACAGGCATAAAAATGGAATACAAATGATCCATTCATCTAAATTTACAAACCCTAAGACTGATAACCGTACAATTAATAAAAAAAAGGCAAACAGTACGATTGTTTATACGAATAGCAACGAATAACAAGAGAGCAATTTCTGGGGTTAACCTCGAGAAGGCAAATTCTAGGGTTAATATCTGCAGACACTAACCGATTCATCGTCGTTGGTGCTGTGTTGGACCAGCTGCGGCTGCGAATTGGCGGCGACGATGTCCTTGTCGACCAGTTCCTTCATGGGGTCCACATCCGCCGCACGGAGCGCACTAGCCACGCCCCCTCCCCTGGCAGTTAGGATCATCCTCGCCGGCAAGAATGTGGGCTTTTTGGCGGCGGCGAGTAGTGGGCGACGATGAAGACGTGGGTGGATAGGTAGAGGTGATCGAACGCTGGAGGCGGGAGCGAGATTTGTGGAGTGAATATTCAATTTGTTTGGGAGAGAGAGGTCAAGGCCGCGCACAATTCGCCACTTTTGAAATTTAGGTAGAAACATGCACGTATACGGCATCGTGCACATCCAGAGATTTGCCCGAACCAACCAATCAACCAACCAAGCAAAAGAAAGAGTGCACAATATCAGTCCACAAACGTGGCAACATAAACCGAACACCAAAATCGTGTGTTAAAAAACAGCAAAATAGGAGGGACATTTTGTTTTGTTTTGCGCAGTACTACTAAATACTAGAAGGGAGAACTACTGAAAAAATACTACTAGAAGGGATATTTGGCACATTTAATTTCACATGGCATCTAGCTTTTTTGTTAACGCTAGCTATGTACCGATTAGGTAAAATGAATGGATAATTATAAAACCCTAGCTATTATCGAGGTCGAGGAGGAGGAGGCACAGGCGCGCGACGACGTCAAGGGGCAGACTCCGGCGCAGAGCGAGGGCAGGGCCTCTGGCGAGGGTGAGGGCAGGGGCTCCGGCGGAGGCAACGAGGGGGAGAAGAGAGAGTGCGGAATTAGGGGAGGAAGCGGAGGAGAGGGAAGCCCGCACGGGGGGTTAGGTGAAAATAGATTTTTTTTGCGAAAAAACTTCCAATCTATTCATCTCCAATCATGACAGTACAACGAACACCAGAAATAAAAATTACATCCAGATCCGTAGACCACCTAGCGGCGACTACAAGCACTGAAGCGAGCCGAAGGCGCACCACCGTCATCACCCCTCCATCACCGGAGTCGGGCCCAACTTGTTGTAGTAGACAGTTGGGAATTCATCGTGCTAAGGCCCCATAGGACCAGTGCACCAGAACAGCAACCGCCATGGATGAAAAATAACGTAGCTTGGAAGGATTCAACCCGAAGACACACGAACGTAGATGAACAACGGCGAGATCCGAGCAAATCAACCAAAGATAGATCCACCGGAGACACACCTCCACACGCCCACCAACGATGCTAGATGCACCGCCGGAACGGGGGCTAGGCAGGGAGACCTTTATTCCATCTTCAGGGAGTCGCCACCGTCTCGCCTTCCTGAGCATGACACAAACCCTAACAAGACAGGAAAAAACGACTGAAAACGGAGCCCTCCCGCCGGCCCTTGGCAGGATCCACCGCGCCCCATGGCCCTAGGGCCACCGAAGACGAGGCGGACCTGCGGCGGCGCCGGCGAGAGGCAGAAACCCTAGCTTTCTTTCTTGGAGGTGAAAATAGATTTAACAGTAGCTTGCGGATAGAAAACGCGCTGCTGCTAAAATCCGTAGTACTAGCGCGGTTTTTAGAAGGGCGCTACTACTATACCTAGCATGTCGGATACGGTGTGGCAATTATAGTACTAGCGCGTTTTGTTCCCGCCGCGCTACTGCTAACAGGATAACAGTAGCGCCCTTTGGTCCATTTATTCCCCGCACTCCTTTCACAGGCCGTACACATTCTCTCTCGATGGCTTGATCCGACATGCGATATGGCCCCATTTGCACACAGCCTATGTGAGGGCCGATGCATGCCGCTCTCGATGTTTCACCACACCCTCTAGGGGTTGTATGATGACACCATGCCAGGTCCCGTGAATTTTTAGCCCCTCACGAATTTGCATTGATTATAACGACAGCAGCCGGGCATCATAGCCCTAGATTGCATGCGTCGAGGCCACGCCTCCCGTTGGTAACATATGGCACATATATGGACCAAAGAGCTTAACACGGGGCACTCATCCCATTCCCTGCTATGATTTCATGTGGCCACGTAAGATCTTGAACTTTCGAGGTTACAACCATAGAAATGCGGTAAATGGCCCGAATATGCAAGGGATGGAGGGGGGTGGGGGCGAGAAAGGCCACTCAATTACCTACCCACATTATTGAAGTTTGTTTTATCGGGAAAGAAACAATTATAAATAAGTAATTTTTAGCACTTATTAATACCAATTTTATAATTTGACATTTTAAGGTGCATTTTTTTCTCTAAAACAAAGGTGTTGTAAACGCAGAAAAGTCCTCCTTGAGCCTCTCACCATCACGTTCACGTTGAACTCACCCAAAAAGGATTTCCCTATTTTTTATGATTTTCCTTTGTTTTTGTTTTTTAGACAAAAGGATTTTCCTTTGTGTTTTTTATTAGTAACATAGGGTTTTACTTTGTGACAGGTAAGCGGCCTATTGGCCTGTTTGGTTGTTTCTTTACGAACTGGACCCATGGACCGGTCCGTGTCATCACCCTCATCGCCCACACACCCCCACCCCCCTCATCCCCACCCTCCCCACAAACCACCCCGCCGCCGCTCTCGACGGTTGGAGCAGAAGAGCGTAGAGTGAGATTGGGAGGCCGCCAGCAAGCACCTAGCGACTACCGGCGACTAGGTGAAGTAAGAAACCCTAACTTGTAATCTTCGACTTCTTTGTTCCTTGCCATGTTGCCGTTTCAGGAGTTGGATATGGTTTTCAAAGTTGGAGATTAAATAGTTAGGATTTTCAGTCGGAGGTTAGATGGAAGGCGATGCAGAGATTGAAGGAAGTTTTCTACATCGGTAGCTTGCTCGGTAATTTTTTTCCTAGGGTTTCAGTATTCTAGGGTTTTCATAACAATGAGCAAGTGCAGATGCATAGCACAATAGCAGCAAATATCAGCAAACAGTTCTTTAAAAACTTAGATTTTTTTTGGCATTGCAGTGGCGAATCCAGGAAGAAACCGGAGGGTGGGCCCAAAACTTGTAAGCTGGGCTAGTGGATTAAATTCCTTTTTACGCCAAAATTAGGTTGGGTACACAGGATAAAGAGGAACTTTTGGCACTTTTTTCCCTAACTGAAATACATCAGGTTGTCTTTGGGATGAAAAGAAACAAAAGCCCAGGCCCTGATGGGTTCCCTGATGATTTTTATCAAGATTTCTGGGAAGTGGTTAAGTGGGATCTGAAAGCCCTAGTGGACAGTTTTGCAAAAGGGAAATCAATATTGCTAGACTTAATAATGGCATAATCACTTTGGTCCCAAAAACGAATGATGCTAAACAAACTCAGAAATATATACCTATTTGTCTTTTAAATTTCAGTTTTAAAATCATTACTAAAGTATTGATGAATAGGCTGGCTAAATGTGTGGCCCCTGTGATCTCCAGAACCCAAACTGCCTTTATCAAGGGCAGATATATAATGGAGGGGGTGGTAATACTACATGAGGCCTTGAATTCCTTCCACAAGAATAAAGAAGATGCCCTAATATTCAAAGTAGATTTTGAGAAGGCATATGACAAAATAAAATGGCCCTTTGTTTTCAAATGTTAAAAATGAGAGGATTTCCTGATAAATGGTGTGACTGGGTAATGGAAACTATGAGAGGGGGGCATGTTGGAGTTAGAGTGAATGATGAAATTGGTCCATATTTTAAAACTTTTAAAGGTTTAAGGCAAGGAGATGCTATGTCACCTTTTACTATTTGACATAGCTGCTGATGCCTTAGCCATTCTAATGAATAATGCTCTGAAACATGATCTGGTTAAAGGGGTGTTAAGTAAAGGAGAAGACAAGGGGATTAATATGCTACAATATGCTGATGACACTATATTCTTGATCAAAGATGAGGTGGAAAGTGTAAAAAATCTCAAATTCATTCTAGGGACTTTTGAGCAAATGTCTGGGCTCAAAATCAATTTCCATAAAAGTGAATTGTTGCTATTTGGCAAGGCCAAAGAGAAACAAAGGATATATCAAGAAATTCTGACATGTAAGGCAGCCATTAACTTGTAGTCCTAGATTGCAAGTCAACTAAACACTACCTCAGTTGTGCTGCAGAGGAGAAGGGGCCAATGCCGCGCGTCGACGCTCGGGGTGAGCCCATGATGCCGGTCGAGGATCAAGAGAAGGGCATGTCTGAACAAGCTATGGTGCGGCGGGCACGCACTGTGTTGCGGGGTTATGAGGAGTGGAGGGCGAGCCACCCGCGCGGTTCAATAGTATGATTGTTGATTACTGATGCAATACCTTTGTTGATTATACTGTATGATTGTTGCCTAGTGTTTTTACATTCATAAGCCCATTTCTTAAATTCTCATCCTTTGCTTTTCTTCATTTTATTTTGTTTAGTGCATAACCTGTCGACAGGACTGCAACAGGCCTGATTCTGATGGGTTGACATTTACCATCAGGCTAGATGGGGACACTTCAGCTGTGGTATAAACAACCATGTCAATTTTTAATTGTATTGTGTTTGTTCCCCTCTACTTTAAAGATTAACAAAATGTAGGAAATAGATAGCAACTTAATTCTACATCTACATATCGTGCCATGCTACACATGGCACCAGTTCAGCGCCATCCCAGACAGTTCATTGCTTTTTCAAGCGAGAGGGAGCCGCACGTATGATTTTGGCATGTACAAAGGGAATTCAAGGGCGATCATCGGTGGTGAAAACTGGTGCAGGTTTGTTGAAGACTTCGACCTGTGAGAAGGCGACCTTGTCTCCTTCGATTTGACTGAAGACATTCCTATGGTATACTGCTGCAACCTGCCAAGGACATGCGATCAAAACAAAGAGCATAATCCTCTAGAATCAGCTATCATAACAAAGGGAATTAATCTGACGAAGCAAGAGGAGCGTAACCTACATGACCTTTTGGTGATGAAGAAAGGTTATATAGGTGTATTCTTTGTCCACCGCTTCACCAAGTCGAACATAGCAGGAAAGACGATGGTATGTTTTTGGTGTACTAGTATTTTTTATTTTGTATGCAATTTTCTTTGTTTTTTCATGGAGAGAAAGATTAATGATATGCTATTGTAGCTGAAACCAGTGAATACACTGATGTGTGTTTTTGCATATCCTTTTGTTTCCCATAACTGAAGATCCTTATGTAATATATGTAGATGTAGCTGAAGATCCTTTTGTTTACTGCTCCTTCACATATTTGATAATTTTTCTTCCTATGATGGTGCATACAGAGATTACCGGCGAAAGTTGTCGATGCCCTGAAGACCCTAGGAGATGGGGAGATACCGGGAGATGGGCTTGCTGGCATTCGGCTGTGCAATGACAGTTTCATGCCGGTCAAGTACCACAAGTGTGATGATAGCCGCATCATCTTCGGCAAGGGATGGAGTGATTTTGTTGACAGTGAAGAGCTCAAGGTTCATAAAGCCGTTCTTTTTCGGTTTCAAGACCACCACCCGTGAAGATCTTCAGATCGAGGTGGTTATGAACATGCTGACCGAGGAGCCACAAAAGTAGCACGACAACGCAAAAGTGTCCTTTACACTAGGTATGGTACGAAAACTATGTTGATAGCCATTATGCATCTATGGGGTTACGTCTGTATTCTGTCTTGGGTGATGATGACTATGAGAGGAGGACATGTTGCATTTAGAGTAAATGCTAGGATTGGGTCCTATTCAGGACTCAAAATAGGGCTTTCACAGGTGGTTGCTTTATTGGCTGCTGTTTCCCTGGCTATAATCATGAACGATGGTAATGCAAATGGAATCTTTAAAGGGGTTTTATTAATAATTTAAATTATAGGGTTAAGATGGTAGAACTACCTATGAGTGTTTGCATTGGACATGCGGGAAGGGCATCATTTGTGTTCTTCGCTCTTTGGTAATGCAGGAATAATGTGAGATTACAAAATAAATGGTATAGTGATCTTATGATTCTTGTTTAGCTAATTTGCTTGTTGATCATGGGATGGTCTATATTGAAGATGAAGGTGATAAACAAAGAGGTGCTGATGGTCTACATGCGCAGGCTAGAGCATGTAGCAGGTGAATTGTACAGTTCATCGCAAGTGTGGAGTCACAGGGTACTGCGGTGTCGCCTACGCATCTCTCAACTATATTTTCTGTCCTTTGCCGTAGTCTTATTTTTTGGACCTTGATGTTAAGTCTGGCTGGGTTTGCTACCATGTATGATTTGTGCTGCTAGTTGATTACTTTAGTTTCTAGCTGTAGTTTGTATCAGGGGCTTCAAAGACCATGTGATTTCTGTTAATGGAAAATCAGGGGGGCGACCCTTCTTTTGATTAAAAAAATATGAACTTTCTCTATGCAATTAAAAAATAATTTTTCTCTATTCAAACCCAGTTGAGAACAGTATTCATTATAAATCTGAAATAATTTTTTGGTAAAAATGGCTATCGCATTCTGTATCATAGCTAGCGAAACCGAAACAAAATAAATGTCTTAAGTATAATATCTCTTGAACGCGGATCAAATTAGTCAAGACAGCTAGAATAAAGGATGATTCAACTTGCAGGAAATTTGAACTTACGACTTACTAGCAGTATAATAAAGTTTACAGACTATCAGCTAGATAAATAGAAGAAACAGTTTAGTTTGATTCATTCTTCCTTCCGGACTTCCTCGACCGCCTAGATGGTTTGGCGAGATGCTGGCGCAGACTCTCGAACCCCTTTTGGAAGTTCACCAGTCGCCTGTATACATTGTAGGTGGCAAACGCGTCCCTGGAAGCATAATAGATGTTCTTCAAGGGCAAGGGCGCTTCTGCCCATATATGGTGGTCATCTTCTGTGATAGCATCCTTCATCTTGTTGTAGCTATGGTGGATGATGGAACCAGCATAGTCAGACAAGCCATACTTCGGCTTAATCGTCACTGGATCAGGCACGCTCCACAAATTCTGGATATACACAAAGTTTCGTACCACCAGACCAACATGCTTGAGTTTTTTCTCGTCATTGTTGATGTCCAACCCAACAAAGGTGTACTCCTCGTCGAGCAGGAAGGCGGCAAGCAGGTCGCAGTGCTCATCGGCAATGCTTATGTGGTACACGAGGACATAGATGCCAACGCATAACTGGAGCACGGCAGCCGTTTGTGTTGGACCACGAGGCCAGGTGAACTCCACATCCAGTGCAACTATCTTCTGGTCATCGTTCTGCAGCCAGTATTTGAATCTGCGAATGCAGTACTCAACACTGCTAGCCTTGTTCATGTACTTCACAAAAATTACGGTATTTACATCTGCCCTGACAGCATAATCTTTGATGAACGCCATGCCGAAGGACTGTAATTGATGAAACCAGTATAAGACATGAATCATGACAATAACATGATAACACTAAGCCGAGATGAAAGATAGTATAGTAATTCTGGCACTATTGAAAGTTTATGTAAACAAGTGCATGAACAATTTAAACTGAACATGCACTCCCTCTATAAAGAAATCACTAAAGTAGTGAGCCAAAAGTTGTTATATTTCCTTGCAGAGGGAGTATATGCGAATTAACAATGAAAATTTACGCTCTTGAAATATTTATCTAAACAACTGCATCAACAATCAAGAATAAATATGTATCTATGAATTGTTCATCGCCCATGCAGATGAATCTGTGTGTACAAACTAAAGAAGCAGGAGAAAAACAATAAATTGACAAGACAACAGACTAGATGTTGCATGCAGATGAATCTGTGTGCAAAATTCTCATAAGGCAACGGACTACATGTTGAAGGCAGTTGAATCTGTGCGCACAAAATAAAGAAGCAGGAGAACAAGAAATTGACAAGAAGAAGGCCATCGTATGTGCTGATACTGGAGAACTACTAACAAAATTGACAGGAAGGAGAACTCACCGTTCCAGAAGCCAGATTGTTGGGAGAGTGGGCGACGCAGAGGAAGAGGGAATCGAGAGGACGCAGAGGCAGATGAAGCGTTTTTGAAGAGTCGTGGCAGTGAGGACGAAGCGCCCTCGCGCATGCCCGTCCTAAATAATTGGGACGGGGCTCGTCCCGCCTGTTGGAGTCCTCCCGCCTGTTGGAGTCCTCGCTTTCTTTCTTATGTTCTCATTTAAAATGGGCTCATCCCATTGTAATAGGCCCGTATAAGAAAGCACAAGAAGCCCAAACGCTTCACGGTTGAGATATAAAAAAAATTCTCAAAAAAAACTTGCTAAAAACAACAACCGGAAACGCTCTTTGACGAGCGAGCTTGACAATGCTTGATCCTAATCTCCCCCCCCACGATTCTAATCTTTCTGCCCCCTGATTTTCAGGTGGGCCTAAAGAGATCTCCCCTCTAATCTCTATGCCCCCCTGATTTCAACGTGGGCAGGTAAGATATTCTCTGTAAAATCTCTTCAGTTATCTCTTCAGTTATCTCTCTCCTTCCTAATTTAAAGGGATTCCTGTTTGGACGTGGTTACCAAATAAAGCATGTCTAGTCAGAAAGCCCAAAAAAAACATTACGTGATCTAAAACTACCTCTTCGTGAGATCCCAAATCCCCTATAAATACTCCACCCCACGCCTCCCACCGCACGCCTCCCATACCTAGCCTTCCATGACTACACCGAATTACCACCCCACGCCGCCCAAAGTAGCTCCCAGGTCGGTGAAACCGACGGAGCCGTCATCTTCGAAGCCTGCGTCGGCGAATCCTGAGATGAATGAGAAGGGCATGTCAGAGAAGCCGACGAAAGAGAAGGGCACGTCGGAGAAGCTGGCGAAGCAAAAGATGAAAGCGAACGGCAATGGAGCCGGTCGCCATCGAGAGAATCCTCCGGTAACGATCGAGATCCTTGTGTTCTGCATACTCCGTCCTTCCCAAGTCTGCATGCAATCCCATAATTTTCCCTATTTTACTGAAGGGAGATGGGTGTGTCTAGAAAGAAAAGAAAAAATGACAAAAAAAGGCTTGCACGAATCTTAGCATAAAATTCACATAGGACTTAGATGTGCAATAAAATCAGGGTTATCGTCTCTGTTTATATGCCTTAAAATTGTGAAATTGCTAATTTTTGGGCATAGGCTTTCTAAATGAGTTCTTAATCTCCAGTGACTGACTGTTGGTGATTCCCCTTAATTTTGCATGGTCTTTACTAATTGATCTTTTTTAGTCTGATCGGAACTAAGGAGTATGTGCTATTGAATGCTTGCAATGGAACTGCTACATTCCTTTTTCGAGATTATCTATAAACTATTGATCTTCTGATCATGTATGCAATTATTTTTGTAAGCGTGAGGCCTGAAACTTTAGTAATGTACATAGACCAAAGTCTGCTCTTTCTACTAAAAATCAATACTATTATCAGTCAATTTGCCGACAGAGATAGCTTGTTTTTCTATGTCTGGTGTTCATTATATGGCCCAGAGGCTCTATGATTTCATGCAGTACTGTAGATCACAATTTTGATATTGGCATAGATTAGTCGGTTCTATGCGTGTTTAAATGAATACCATACAGAATCTAATCACACTATTTGTACATTCAGGGAACTCAGGTTGCTTCTTTGCTGCAATACGAGAAGTTCATAAAAGATTTAAACACACAGCAACTGACGTACATCAAGTTGATTGGACTGGGTGAACTTCTCAAGACTCCTGGCATGAGAATGAGACGTCTACTGTGCCAGGCCATCGCTTATTCATATGATACAGAGCAGGATGCCTTTATAATTAATGGGAGACCATGTAGGATCACACTAAAAGATGTGGAGCATATAACAGGCCTGCCCTGCATGGGGAAGAATCATGTCTCTTCAAATCACAATGATACTTTGGAGTTGTGGAAGGAACTGAAAGACCCCAGTGACACAAAAGTAACTTTGAAAGGATTGCTAGCCAAGATGAAAGGCGACAGCACACCTAATTTTGTCAGGCCATTTGTCTTCTACACCATAGGCAAATATAAATGCCCGACAACACAACAGTATGTGGACAACAGATACCTTGGGATTGTTAGAAACATTGAGACAATAAAGAGCACCAATTTTGGACAGCTTATGCTTGACCATCTTATGGCTAGCTTCAGGAAATTTGTAAATGGTGGAGCAAATCTAGAGGGCCACCTACCACTTCTGCAGGTAATACAATCATTATTAACATACCATACATTTAATTTTATGGAAAATTGTCTAAGCTGTTTTTGTTGTAATGCAGGCGTGGTACTACAAGAAGTGGAGGATGCACCAATTGGACTCTACCATCTCGTATGCATCAAGGTTAAGGCCGCTGATCCAAAACTGGAGTGACGAGAAGGCACAGAAGGTTGACAACATAATCAACAAAAATTATATAGGGGTTGGAGAGGTAAAGTGTTAGTACTGTGTGCCTGGATTATGTACCATATGTTTTGAATGATACTAACGACACTAACATGCAGTATGTCGATGACCTGCTGCGGCCTTTCAATCCGCCACTAGTTGGGACGCTGGTCAAACCAAAGAATGACGGCCAGGTAAATGATGAACATCACGCACAAATATATATTGTAACTTTGCAAGTAAAATCGAAGTCATATGCTCCTAACTGCTTGTGATTTGCAGGATAAGGCACTCATGGGCCGTGTATTGGCTGATTTGAAAGAAGTTGTCTCCATTGTGCGGGAGGCCAGTGCACAACAATTTGATAGGATGTGCACCCTTGAAAAAAATGGACGAGTGCCTTAGGCGTACCCTTGCGAACGGCAGACGCACGGACGACCTCATCACAGAATTCAATGTAAGTATACCATTGTGAGTTTCCATAAATAATTTTACTGTCAATACTCTCCACAGTAACACATTTTTTTAAAGAACCATCGCTATGGAATATTTGATGCTGATCGCCCAGGAGTCGAGGACATACAACTATCTGACCTGGGAGTACCTGCGGACCCAATGGAGGTCCCAGGAGAGAATACTACTCGCCAGCAAAAACAAAAAGATGACACGGAGGTCATTGCCAAAGGCATTTCTGCTAAGGGAATACAAAAAGATTACATGGATGCCCCCAAGAAGAACGTATCTAAAGATTTACAGCCTGCTCCTAGTTTGCAATCACGAAAGCATTCAAAAGCCAAGATTAGCCTTGAAGCTGGTGATACACATTTTTCATCTAACTGATTTTGTTTTAAGTTAACGCAGATTCGTAGCTAACATATGATCTTCCACATTCAGGATGAAGAAGACAGAGCTGTTGTTGCAGCTTGCAAGGAGAGTCTCAAGAATGTTTCATAGCTTTATAAAGAGGTGGATGCATCGCAGGGTGCTCCGAGTTTGGATTCACGAAAGCATTCCAAAGCCACCACAAGCCTTGAAGCTTTCCTGGTGATGCACATTTTACAGTTAACTGGTTTTGTTTTTTTATTTCGCGCAGATTGCAAGCTAACAAGTGCTTCATTTCAAATCATAGGACCCTCTGAATTTGAGGCACAATGAGAATGTGCGAAAGAGTGAACAAAGAAGAAATCAACATGATGAAGATGTCAGTATTGAGGTGGGTGCAGAGGTAGGTACCAAAAGCAACCACCGGTCTGCCAAGGCTAAGGGAATAAGGGAGCCGGAAGAGCCCCATGTCTTCCCAGTTGATGAGGACAACTGTGATGATTCTTTAGCAAAGCATCGACAAGATAGTGGGGTTGATTCCATGCTACCAACTCGTGCGAGCAGCCGGAAAAGAGTGGCATCTTCATTATTGTGCAATGAAGATTTTGTTCTGTACGATAGTGATAAGAAGAGAAAGAAGAACAGGACACCATTGGAGTCTACCAATGATTCCAAGGACACAAAGAATACAAAGAGGAAAAATCGTGCAAGCAATTTAAAAGATACAGACACAGGTGCTTCGACGCTGGAGACCAACCTTGACAAGTTTCGCAGAGTTATGTGGCCGAAATTATCAACACCTCAGATCTTGATAAACAATTGGTGGTAATTGATGACATTGTTCTGCAACAGAAGCATTTGCAATGCCTCACCATGACAGATGTAGGCGAAGATGACAAATGGTTGGGTGACGAAGTAAGATATTTGCCCAAATTAGTTTATCAATTTTCTTTTGCACGGTACAATTAACTTGATTTTTTTTTGAATGCCACAATTAACTTGATTTTTGTTTTAGTTGGTTGATGCTGTGATTCAGATCATGCGTCATGATCATCCTAATGACATAAGGGATGGGCAGCTGGTTTACATTGAGAGGGTGGCCGGTGTCGCTATGCTCGAAAGAGATGGTAAGGTAGAGAACTGCCATGAGGCCGCTTTGGCGGGCAGTCATGGAACAACAAAAGGAGACAACTACCTCAGACATGATCTGGTACCATCTCACCATGACATAAACACATTTTTTTCTTCTAATTATTATGCATGTTGATGTAATCATCTTTGCTGTCCAGGTTTTTCTGCCTACGAACATGGCGAACACCCACTGGTTCCTTGTGGTCGTAAACCCCAGAAGGAGGGAGATTCAGATTCTTGATTCACTTTTAGGCTACCTAGAACACACACAAGTGGTTCACGTGGTGATATTTTAAACGTCTTTCAATATAACACATGATTTAGCATCATACCTAGCCATGAACCGTGAGCAACTTCTCATACCATTGACTTTGGCAGATATGTGGGGTGGAAGCACATCTGAGAGCATCGATGCGAATCAATGGACCACAAAGCCATGCATGGCAAGACATTAACGTGACCCAATGGGCAGTAAAGCATGTGCATGTGCCAAGACAAGATGACAAGTCAGTCAACCGTATTAGCTTCTAATTATGTTTTTCATTGTTAATACATGAAATGCTGCTAACAAAATTAATTGTTGTAGTTCTTCTTGTGCACTCTACATGCTGAAGAACATTGAATTCTTTACGGGAGAAGATCTTAGACTGCATTATGACCAAGTACACAGAGTAACACCTAAAATTCTCTCAATTTTGTAAACATATGGAACGATACTAACATATCCTCCCATGCAGGCATACATCGACAATTATAGAAGAGAGCTGCCTGTTGTTCTTCTTAATTCGCCCTACAACAAATTGAGGTCCATGAAAAGGCTGAAGACGTACAATGCTAGCCTATCGGATGTAGCTACGATTGAAGATCATGAAGATGCAAGCATTTAGTCTAGCAATGGTCCATTCTTAGATATGGAGTGTACATTTGGTTATGAAGCGGTGGAGTAGGGTGTGGTTTGGTTTTAGTCCCGAAGAAGGTTTCCTAGCCATGTTCTTAGTCCAGTGCGGATTAATCAAGTTGTAATACTTCACAGTACTGGTTCCAAATACTATTCTTGAAATAAATTTGGTCTGGATGGGAGACGCTGAAACATATATTTGCTTTTGACAAGAATTTGAAGCTTAGGAAGGTTAACTAAATTCTTAAATTTATATTTAAGTTTTGTCGGAGTCTGGACAAGATTCAGAACAATTACGTCGCTAGTTAGAAGTTTCATAAATTTTTTTACATCGCTAGTTAGAAGTTCCTGAAAAATTTCAGTGAGTGCTGAAATATTTTGGCCGAAAGGCAAATATTGCAGTGAGTGCTGAATCTCACCGAAGCGAAAACCATGGTGTCATGCCATCTTGAGCAGCACCAGACATGATTCAGTATTATCAACAAAATTTGGTCTCACATATACGAGGAGAAAAGGTATGAGCACGGATGGGCAATAAAATAGCTTCACAAGAAAAAAGAAAATACTTCACGTGTGAAAAGTTAATGCAAGTTGACTTTAGGACCGGATGTTGGTTATCATCATGTGGTGGCAATGGTGGGCTCAGCGCAACAAAGTCCGAGAGGGAGACAAGCCAAGCCGATGGATCATACGCAATTCGCTGCTAGGGTTGCATGCACGGCCGGAGAGTACCAGGGGTGTTTCTGCAAAACAACCTCCCTGCCAGCAAGCGCGCCTCGCTGGTCCCATCCTCGAGAGGATATGATTAAATTCAATGTGGGCGGGGCATTCATTTAAGATGGCATGCAAGGGGGATGGGGCGTGGTTGCGCGGGATCACACATGAGAGGTGGTGGATGCGCGGGCTGGACGCGTTGATCATGCCGAGGATGCTTGCCCTCAAAAAAATAAAGCTAAATGCTTGCCCTCAAAATAATAATAATAAAAGCGGTCCAGTTCTTTTGGTTGTTTTTCAAAGAAACGGGAACTATATCTTTTTGACGATCGTGATTCTCAGGAGACCTAAGTGTTGTTACGTGGTGGGTCCCCTCCCTTGATTTCCTCCAACCGAAGAAATCTATACGTGGATATATGCCTGGGTAGTTACGATCCCTATAAATAGGGATCCTTTGAAACCTCATAGATCATAGTTCGTCCTTCTGCGCCGCCCAAAGCAGCAAGACCGAACGACGGAGCAACCCAGGAATCCAGCAAGACCGAACGACGGAGCCGAACATGAATCCTCAGGTAACTCCCCACGATCTCCTGCTGCAGCCGCTGCTATTTTTCGTGCCACGATCTTAATCCCGTGATCTCTTGCTGCAACCCTACTCGTTGTTTGCATATTCATGTAACTCGGCATGTTTTTAAACAAATTAAGTCGGGGGGCGTTATGGGAGGGCGCTAGGATTTGTTTCCTACCAGGTTGGTAGTTCATTGATTAATTCCAGGCTAAATCTTAGGTTCTGGTCTTGTCGATGCCAATTAGGGCAGCGGGCGCTTGCCTTCTTTTTTCCTTTCGCACGAGTTATGGAAGGCATCGATGGCTCATGTTTTAATTCCATACTACTGACCATGATTAGCGCCTAGAGTTGAGGAGACCACGGTTGGATAGTTTTTTATTTTCGAATCTTGATTTTATTTCAGATCTGCGCCTTGCAATGGAGCTTACCTAATATGACCGTTCAAACGTAACCAAGCTAAATCTAATGCTAGTATTTGCACATTCATAGAACTCAGCTTGCTTGTAAATAAATTACCTCATGAAGTAGCGTAGAGCACAATTTTATGTTGGTATATATAAGTTGTATTTGTCTGTATGAGTGTTTAAATTGTATACCATGCTGAATCTAATCACACTTGCACATCCATTGAACCCAGGATGCTTCTTTGCCGCCATATGAGGAGTTCATAAAGGGATTAAATACGCAACAAAGGGTGTACATCCAGTTGATAGGACTGGGTGGACTTCTCAAGACACCTAGCATCAAATTAAGACGTGTACTGTGCATGGCCATCGCTAATTCATATGATGCAGAGAAGGATGCCTTTATCATCAATGGGAGACCATGTAGGTTCACACTAGAAGATGTAGCGCATATAACAGGCATGCCCTACCATGGGAAGAAGCACGTCCCTTCAAATCTTGATGATAATATGGAGTTGTGGAAGAAACTAAAAGACCGTAATGCCACCAAAACAACTTTCAAATGATTGCTAGTCAAGTTGAAAGGCGACAAGACACCAAATTTTGTCAGACCATTTGTCTTGTACACCATAGGCAAATATGTATGCCAAACAAAAGAGGAGTATGTGGATAACAAACATATTGGGATTGTTAGAAACGTTGAGACGATAAAGGGCATAAATCTTGGACAGCTAACGCTTGACTATCTTATGGATAGCGTGAAGAATTTTGTAAATGGCGAGGCAATTCTGGAGGGGAATCTAGCACTGCTGCAGGTAACTCGTAGTGGTACAATTATCACATGTCCTAACATACACTACATAATGTACGAGAATATTTGTAAACTGCTTTTATTGTCATGCAGACATGGTACTATGAAAAGTTCAGAGTGCACCAATTCGACTCTAGCATCTCATATGAATCAAGGTTAAGGCCGCTGATCCAGAACTGGAGCGAGGAGAAGGCAAAAAAGGTTGACAATATAATCCAGAATAATTATCTGGGAGTTGGAGAGGTAAACTGTCCTCACACCATGCCTGGATTATGTAACATGTATATTTTCTAAATCATACTAACGACACTAAACTGCAGTATGTGGAGGACCCGATGAGGCCTTTCATTCCAGCACGAGATGGTACGCTGGCCAAACCGAAGACTGGCGCTCAGGTAAACGAGTTACATCAGGCACTCAATATATATTCTAACATTGCAACTAGTATGAAATTATATGATTCTAACTATTTCAAAGTCTCAGATGAAGGTACTCGTCGAACGTGTTTTGACTGATTTGCAAGAAGTTGCGTCCCTCGTGCGGGAGGCTGGTGCACAACAAGTTGATAGGATGTGCACCCTTGAAAAGAAAATGGATGAGTTCCTTAGGCGTACCCATACAAATGGCAAGCTCACAGAGGAGCTCATCAAAGAATTGAACGTAAGCCTAGAATTATCAGATTAGTATATATAATTGGAAAATTACGTGTACAAGGTTTTTTGTAAATTAGTTTACTATGAAAACACCCCAGACTAACATGTATTTTTTAAAGATAAAACACGACAGAATATTTCCAGGACTGGAGGACATACATCTTTCTGACCTCGGGGCACCTTCACACCCAATGGAGGCCTCTGTTGAGAATGCTGAGCAGGCTTCTGACCAGGGGAAACAAAATGATGTCATGGAGGTCGCTGCTAAGCACCATTGTAAGCAGGGAATAAATAATGATGACATGGATCCCCCAATGAAGAACCTTGATGAAGAGTTTGACGTACGCATGTTAACTTAATTATGAAACAATCATTGTTGTTTCAGAAATAACATGTGATCTTGCACGTACAAGATGAAGCATTAGAAAGAGATAAAAGAAAAATCAAACAGAATCTCAATGGTATTCATAAGCTTTTGAAAGAGGTGGATGATATCCAGGGTGCTCCTAGTTTGGATAAGCAAATGCATTCCAAAGCCACCACAAGCCTTGAAGAATTCCAGGTGATGCACATTTTACCTATAATTGTGCAAGAATGTGCTAAAGGCTAACATGCGGTTTATTTCGTATGACAGATTCCGTTCAACATATGGAGTAAGCAGCACTCTGTGAAGGCTACGGGATCGCGACAGCCCGAAGAGCCCCGTGCCTTCGCATATGATGACATTCATGATGAACCCTTACGAAAGCAGCAAGAAGTAAGTGTGGTTGAATCGACGCCACCAAATCATGGGGCGAAAAGAAAAATGTGGTATTGCAATTATTTAAGAATGACGAGTATGCTTCGTACGATACTGAGAAGAAAAAAAAGGAAAAACAAGACTCCATCAGAGTCTACAAATGGTTCTGAGGACACGAACAATAAAAAGAGGAAAATCGGCTCTAGCAACTTAAAAAAGAGGTCAGAAGTTAATGAAACCCTGAGGGACCAACTAGATGTGGTTCGACAGGATTTCGTGGCATCACTGATCAACAGTACAAATCAAGAAAAACAAATGGTCTTAGTTGATGACATTGTCGTGCTATCGAAGCATTTGCAATGCCTCACCCAAAAAGATGGACTTGAAGAAGCCGTATGGTTGGGTGACGAAGTAAGATATTTCACAAATTAGTTTATGAAGTTTCATTTTTGTACAATACAATTAACTTGATTATTGTTGTAGGTGGTTGATGCTGCGATCCAACTCATGCGTCATGATGACCCAATTGACACAAGGGACGGCCAACTGGTTTACATTGAGAGGGTGGCCGGCGTCGCTAAGCTCGAAAGAGATGGTAGGATAGAGGAGTGCTACGAGGACGCTTTCGCAGGCATTCCTGGAACAACACAAGGCACCAGCTACCTGAAACATGATATGGTATTTTAACTTGACTTTGAACAAATTATTTTTATTACTATACACGTTGATCTAATTATCTATGCAATCCAGGTTTTCCTACCTACGAACAGCCAAGGCGTCCACTGGTTACTTGTGGTCGTAAACCCCAGAAGGAAGGAGATTCAGGTTCTTGATTCACTTTTCCACTGTATGATACCCAAAGAAGTACATAACATGGTGAGAATTTCAACATATTTAATTATAACAAAGGATTTGACATCGTATGTAAGTATTAGTCGTAGGCAACTTCTCATCCCATTAGGCTTGCAGGTACGTGGGATGGAAGCATATCTGAGAGCAGCGAGGCGAGTCAATGGGATAGAAAGCAATGCATGGGAAGACATTAACGTGACGCAATGGCCAGTACGGAACATTAAAGTGCCAAAATCCGATGAAACGTCAGTCAAAAATATTAGCTATTATTTTGTTTTACATTGCTAATATCTGAAATGCTGATCTAACAACATAAAATGTTGCAGTTCATGTTGTGCACTGTACATGCTGAAGAACATCGAATTATTTACGGGACTAAAACTGAGCAAGCAGTATGACGAAGTACGTAGAGTAACACCTAAAATTTTGTCATTTTCTAAAGGTAAAGGAATGATACTAACATATCCTTGCATGCAGGCGTACATCGAGAAATTCAGAAAAGAGCTACCTGTTGTGCTTGTCGATTCACCCTACAACAAAATGAAGTACATGAATAGGTTCAAGCAGTACGATGCTAGGCTATCGGATGCAGCTGCGGTTGAAGACGACGAAGATGCAAGCAGTTAGTCCAGCAGTGTGGAGTGTTTACTTGGTCATAAAGCGATAGAGTAGAGTGTGGTTGGGTTTTAGTCCCAAAGAAGGTTTCCTAGCCGTGTTCTTAGTCCATTGCACATGAGTCAAGTTGTAAAACTTCAATAATATTGATTACTATATTTTGCTTGAAATAAATTTGGTCTCTACGGGATCTCGTAGAAATCTATATTTGCTTTTTAGTACCATGTGACAGTAATGGTGCCTTGGGCAACCCTAGAAGAATAGTGGATTATGATATGTCTATTTTCATACGAGAGAAAAAGCAATCCCAGCTATGTCTCGTAGGCAGGCTGCAAAGCCAAAAAAATAGAGCATAGGATAACAAGAGTAAAGCACGTACCATAGGGGGCCTCTGCAGGTGCTGCAACGCTGAATTGAAGCGGTCACCTTGAGGAGCACAGTGGTGTGTCCATGGTACATCCATCCTGCCTCACGGAATCACATAGCATGCTCTGTCATAGCCCTGCAAAACAAAGGAAAAATTACTACTTGTACTAACCTTGTCAAGTGTGTGCATGTAATAAATGTTGGACATAACTAAACACGGAAGAATGAAATGCAACATATGGAAGAATCAAATGCTCATCCCTTTCTCTCTGCTTTTTGCGAGGACCATTACTCTCCCTTTAACAAGGCTAAAACATCATAATAAGAAATAACAGCAATCTTGAAAGTTGGATATCCCATGTGAATCTAATTTTTCATATAAAGCACATGCCAAGTCTGTTGATCCCAGTCCAGCAATTGCACAAGAAGAAGCGAGCATCATAAATGTTGAGCAACACAAGCTACGAATTTTTTATAGTACATTCCAAAATTAATAGCTTATCATTTCTATTGATCTCCAAATCTCACCTATCAGCCAAATTGAAAGAATACATGTTGAATGCAACGATTGAACGTTCGTAGATCATGCAGTCGGGGCTGGACGAATGGGGCTGGCCGTCGAGGCCGGCGGCCGGCTTCATCTAGTCCCGCAGAACATGATCCATACCCAACCACCTTGCCATCGGACGAGATGCATGGCCAGATCAAAACTGCAGCCATGGTTGAGAAATGATATGAGGTGGGACGGCGCCGACTCTTCGCCGACGGCCGCTGCGGGGAGTGCAGTGGGCCTTCTCTAGTGTTCGTTGAAAAGATGGTGCGAGATCGCGAGGGAATTGGGGTGGAGGAAGGGAGGGGCCGCGACGCGCGGCTAGATCCTGCCGGCGACGAGGGAGGGAGGGGCCGCGACACGCGGCTAGATCCTGCCGGCGGCGAGGGAGGGAGGGGCCGCGACGAGCGGCTAGATCCTGCCGGCGAGGATTAAAACCCCAGCGGCGGCGAGGAATAAACCCTAGCGAACAGGATAAAAATCGAACCGAAAAAAGCCCTGAAATTTGTACCAAGAATACCCTCGAAATATTTGGGAGGGAAAATCAGATCAGTTTGAAATACTTTTTCTCCCGAAAATGCCCCTCGGGGTCTGATATAATACACGTGACATCAACGTATTGCATCGGATCTGGACCGTCGAATTCGCTCCGACGGACGGTCCATATCGTCCGGATGCACTGTAAAATGACTCTTTTTCTTTCGGGCAATTTGTTGAACTACTCTGGGCCATTCTAATTTGCCTATCATTCTCCCACAGCGCCATTACAAAGAACAATTCTCTCACACCCGCCAAGCAGTTCCCATACACAATCGCTAGGCCTCCTTTCGTTCATAAGATAGCAATATCATAGAAATAGAAAAAACTTGTAGGAAATGAGATGTCATGTATCTCAAATCCTATGAGTAGGAATAAGAAAAGAGATGTCCCTTGGTCATATATATATTCTTTTTCATTGAGTCTAGATTAATGTTTATTTTTCAATGAAATATGAGGGATTAGAAGAATTTCTTTATAGAAATAGGATTTTATTCCCACAAACCAAAAGACTCTAAAGAAAAGAAAGAAACTCTGGTAAAAAAGAGACTAAAGAATTTTTTCCTACATAAAACGTATCCTATGAAATTCCTACAAACCAAAGGGGACCCATACTACAAATGGAACCCAGGATTGAGAGAGATATACCTATATCCCACCACATATGCATGGTCTCAGTCTACTCTCTTTCTCCCAAACAGATTAATTTGTGAATAACGCTGAATGATTTCTTCGTGCATCATATCCACGGATCATGTCTGAACATAAAAACAAATATTTTGCGGTGTTCGTTTACTAGTCCGCGTTGAAGAAGCCCTAACCTGATATGGCGAAAGGCATGGTTTTCGGAGCGGCGAATCAGCGGCTGTTCGTGTAGACGGCAGGTGCGAACCATAAAGGCATGAATGCACGCACGTACTAGTACGTTGGCACGGTGGCATGCACCAACACTTGTCGTCGCGGCTCAATACGAGGACAGCTCGCGGCCTCCTCAGCCCTTGGATCTCCAACACACCGTCTACCTCTGATTTCTACCTGCTTTTCTTGTCCACCGCATACAGTAGAGGCACAGAGTACCATGGTCAGTCTTTACGATTACGATGGAGTTGATGCGTGCGTCCATACATACGTGCCATATGCCGCTATATATGTACGATATGGCAGCTTTGGCAAGCACTCGTTTTTGACGAAATGGCAAGCACTTAGTTGCCCAGCAGGCGAGTCAGCGAGGCCTTTCCGCCTGGTTGCGGCTCCACGGAGACACGGAGCGGAGGAATGTCCAGCTGCCCAAAAGTGTCTGACCTCTCCCCGATTCTCCGGCAAGCTCTGATGTAGTATGACAGGCACTGAACAAAGGCCACGTCCTGTTTGTTTGAGTTTTAGGAACAGGATTCAGCTTTGGTAGTGAAGCTGAATGTCGAATTTGAAACAAACAACTATATCGAATCAATTTTGTGTGTAAAGGCAACTTTGCCAGTGAAAATGAATCTGGAATCTGAAACAAATAGCTAGTCGGAATCAGCTTTGCCAGTGAAGCTGAATATGTACTCAGGCCATTTTCAATACAATTTGCTGAATCACTTCGAAGTGTACTTCAGTAGCGAAGCTGATTCCGCGAATCAACTTTGCCACTGAAGTGAATCTGCAGGTGTTTCGAATCCTACCAAAGCTAAAACAAACAAGGGATTATATCACTGAACTGAGTTCAAATAATATTTAATTTTTTTGAAGTCAAATAATAATTCAAAAATATTTACTAAAGTTCAACTTAGGTTTCTGAACTATATAGCAAAAAAGAATTATTAATTTAGGCCATTTATTTAAAAGTTAACCTAAATAGTTTTAAATTTTATCTGAATTCTAGCTTCTTCTAAATTCTATTTAAATTCAAAAATTAAATTATTCAAATTTGAATTTGTGCATTTAGTTGAGCCCAGTATATTTAAGATTTGTGCTTCAAAAGTATGCTCTTAGTTTATTTCCTCATTAGGATAAAGCAAAATCCGGAGAAGTTTTTAAAACGTCTATTCAACTCGCCCTCTAGGTGATATTATTATGGTCTTTTCAAGCAATGAAAATCATAAACTTGCAATACCACATATTGAAACAAAAGTTTTCACAAAATGTATTACCATGTACGACAATCCATGGATTTCAAGCCAAATGACCATAGTCATGGACATATCCATGGCTGCATGACATCATGACAAAAGTTGGCACAAACATGGGTTTAAAATTGTAAACAATATTGTAAAAGTGAGATTCCAAGATATTTTGAGAATGTTTTTCTTTTTGACTTTTTCCAGAAATTTGTTTTCCCCCCTGAAGAAGGTACCTCAAACGAGATAGGAAATTTGACTTTTGCAACTTGCACACAAATTATATCGTATTGGAGCCACAATCCAGTACCTTGAATTTTGAAATTTGAGCTATATTTCCATTGAGTAAATGTGTTTAATGGCATTTATCAAAAGTAATCCTAACTTGTAGTGCAAGTACATTATAATATGGCCCTAAAATTAGATTAAAAAATGTATGAAGCTACTCTTGTGTGATTCTATGCAACACCCCTCCCCCGCTGCAATTTTCAAACACATTAGATCTTGTGGGATGGACAACTACCAGAGGTGATGGATTTTCTCGCATTGCACATATCTCGTTTTCCTTAGTTCTTGTAGATTTTCAAGAAGTTATTCAATTTTTCTTAGTTTGGTCCTGAAGAGAGAAAAAACATAGGAAGGTACTCTTGCGTGATTCTATACAACAACCTCGAAAAAGTTGGAAACAAATCACCCCCTAGCTATGAACGGTCAAGCCCGCAATTTCGAGCCATATTTTGAGAAAAATCACATAAATTGAGAAAAAAATCAAAGAAATGGAAACTTGCACAAAGCTTCCTTTTTAGTGTACCAGTTTCAATGAAAATCATAAACTTGCAATACCACAAATTGGAAAAGAAATTTTCACACAATGGACTACCATGTATGTGTTGGGAAACGTAGTAATTTCAAAAACTTACCTACGCACACGCAAGATCATGGTGATGCATAGCAACGAGAGGGGAGAGTGTTGTCCACGTACCCTCGCAGACCGTAAGCGGAAGCGCTATGACAACGCAGTTGATGTAGTCGTACGTCTTCACGATCTGACCGATCCAAGCACCGAACGTATGGCACCTCTGAGTTCAGCACACGTTCAGCTCGATGACGATCCCCGGACTCCGATCCAGCAGGGTGTCGGGGATGAGTTCCTTCAGCACGACGGCGTGGTGACGATGATGATGTTCTACCGACGCAGGGCTTCGCCTAAACACCGCAACGATATGACCGAGGTGGAATATGGTGGAGGGGGGCACCGCACACGGCTAAGGAACGATCACGAAGATCAATTTGTGTGTCTAGAGGTGCCCCCTGCCCCCGTATATAAAGGAGGGAGGGGGGAGGTGCGGTCGGCCCCCTTGGGGTGCGCCTGGAGGAGTCCTACTCCCACCGGGAGTAGGACTCCCCCCTCTTGCCTTGGTGGAGAAGGAAAGGGGGGAGGGGAAAGAGGAAAGGCCCCCCCCCCTATTCGGACTAGGGGGAGGGGGCGTGCCCTGGCCGGCCCTCCTCTTCTCCCTCATGGCCCATGTAGGCCCAATAACCCCCGGGGGGGTTCCGGTAACTCCCCGGTACTCCGGAAAAATCCCGGTTTCTCCCGGAACGATTCTGATATCCAAATATAGGCTTCCAATATATCAATCTTTATGTATCGACCATTTCGAGACTCCTCGTCATGTCCGGAATCACATCCGGGACTCCGAACAACCTTCGGTACATCAAAACATATAAACTCATAATAAAACTGTCATCGTAACGTTAAGCGTGCGGACCCTACGGGTTCGAGAACTATGTAGACATGACCTAGAACTATTCTCGGTCAATAACCAATAGCGGAACCTGGATGCTCATATTGGCTCCTACATATTCTACGAAGATCTTTATCGGTCAAACCGCATAACAACATACGTTGTTCCCTTTGTCATCGGCATGTTACTTGCCCGAGATTCGATCGTCGGTATCTAATACCTAGTTCAATCTCGTTACCTGCAAGTCTCTTTACTCGTTACGTAATGCATCATTCCGTAGCTAACTCATTAGCTACATTGCTTGCAAGGCTTATAGTGATGTGCATTACCGAGAGGGCCCAGAGATACCTCTCCGACAATCGGAGTTACAAAACCTAATCTCGAAATACGCCAACCCAACATGTACCTTTGGAGACACCTGTAGAGCTCCTTTATAATCACCCAGTTACGTTGTGACGTTTGGTAGCACACAAAGTGTTCCTCCGGTAAACGTGAGTTGCATAATCTCATAGTTACAGGAACATGTATAAGTCATGAAGAAAGCAATAACAACATACTAAATGATCAAGTGCTAGGCTAACGAAATGGGTCATGTCAATCACATCATTCTCTAATGATGTGATCTCTTTAATCAAATGACAACACATGTCTATGGTTAGGAAACATAACCATCTTTGATTAATGAGCTAGTAAAGTAGAGGCATACTAGTGACATTATGTTTGTCTATGTATTCACACATGTATCATGTTTCCGGTTAATACAATTCTAGCATGAATAATAAACATTTATCATGATATAAGGAAATAAATAATAACTTTATTATTGCCTCTAGGGCATATTTCCTTCAGTCTCCCACTTGCACTAGATTCAATAATCTAGTTCACATCGCCATGTGATTTAACACCAATATTCACATCTGTATGTGATTAATACCCATAGTTCACATCGTCATGTGATCAACACCCATAGGGTTTACTAGAGTCAATAATCTAGTTCACATCGCTATGTGATTAAGACCCAAAGAGTACTAAGGTATGATCATGTTTTGCTCGTGAGAGAAGTTTAGTCAACGGGTCTGTCACATTCAGAGCCGTATGTATTTTGCAAATACTCTATGTCTACAATGCTCTGCACGAAGCTACTCTAGCTAATTGCTCCCACTTTCAATATGTATCCAGATTGAGACTTAGAGTCATCTGGATCGGCGTAAAAGCTTGCATCGATGTAACTCTTTACGATGAACTCTTTTATCACCTCCATAATCGAGAAACATCTCCTTAGTCCTCACTAAGGATAATCTTGACCGCTGTCCAGTGATCTACTCTTAGATCAAAATTGTATTCCTTTGCCAAACTCAGAGCAAGGTATACAATAGGTCTGGTACACAGCATAGCATACTTTACAGAACCTATGACTGAGGCATAGGGAATGACTTTTCATTCTCTTTCTATTTTCTGCCATGGTCGGGTTTTGAGTCTTACTCAACTTCACACCTTTGCATCACAGGCAAGAACTCTTTCTTTGACTGTTCCATTTTGAACTACTTCAAAATCTTGTCAAGGTATGTACTCATTGAAAAATCTTATCAAGCGTCTTGATCTATCTCTATAGAGCTTGATGCTCAATGTGTAAGCAGCTTCACCGAGGTATTTCTTTGAAAAACTCCTTTCAAACACTTCTTTATGCTTTCTAGAAAATTCTACATTATTTCCGATCAACAATATGTCATCCAGATGTGGTTATCAGAAAGGCTGTAGTGCTCCCACTCACTTTCTTGTAAATACAGGCCTTTCCAAAAGTATGTATAAAACCATATCCTTTGATCAACTCATCAAAGCGTATATTCCAACTCCGAGATGCTTGCACCAGTCCATTGATGGATCGCTGGAGCTTGCACATTTTGTTAGCACCTTTAGGATTGATAAAACCTTCTGGTTGCATCATATACAACTCTTCTTTAATAAATCCATTAAGGAATGCAGTTTTGACATCCATTTGCCAGATTTCATAAAATGTGGCAATTCCTAACATGATTCGGACAGACTTAAGCATCGATACGAGTGAGAAAATCTCATCGTATTCAACACCTTGAACTTGTCGAAAACCTTTCTCAACAAGTCGAGCTTAGTAGATAGTAACACTACTATCAGTGTCCATCTTCCTCTTGAAGATCCATTTATTTAACATGGCTTGCTGATCATTGAGCAAGTCAATCAAAGTCCATACTTTGTTATCATATATGGATCATATATCAGATTTTATGGCCTCAAGCCATTTCGCGGAATCTGGGCTCATCATCGCTTCCTCATAGTTCGTAGGTTCATCATGGTCTAGTAACATGACTTCTAAAACAGGATTACCGTACCACTTTGGTGCGGATCTTATTCTGGAAGACCTACGAGGTTCGGTAGTAACTTGATCTGAAGCTTCATGATCATCATCATTAGCTTCCTCACTAATTGGTGTAGGAATCACAAGAACTGATTTCTGTGATGAACTACTTTCCAATAAGGGAGTAGGTACAGTTACCTCATCAAGTTCTACTTTCCTCCCACTCACTTCTTTCGAGAGAAACTCCTTCTCTAGAAAGGATCCATTCTTAGCAACGAATGTTTTGCCTTCGGATCTGTGATAGAAGGTGTACCCAACAGTTTCCTTTGGGTATTCTATGAAGATGCACTTTCCGAGTTGGATTTGAGCTTATCAGGTTGAAAACCTTTTTCATATAAGCATCGCAACTCCAAACTTTAAGAAACGACAACTTAGGTTTACTGTTAAACCATAGTTCATACGGTGTTGTCTCAACAGATTTAGATGGTGCCCTATTTAAACGTGAATGCAGCTGTCTCTAATGCATAACCCCAAAACGATAGTGGTAAATCGGTAAGAGACATCATAGATCGCACCATATCTAGTAAAGTACGATTACGACGTTCGGACACACCATTACATTGTGGTGTCCCAGGTGGCGTGAGTTGCGGAACTATTTCACATTGTTTCAAATGAAGACCAAACTCGTAACTCAAATATTCGTCTCCATGATTAGATCGTAGAAATTTTATTTTTCTTGTTACGATGATTTTCCGCTTCACTCTGAAATTCTTTGAACTTTTCAAATGTTTCAGACTTATGTTTCATCAAGTAGATATACTCATATCTGCTCAAATCATCTTGTGAAGGTCAGAAAATAATGATACTCGCCACGAGCATCAACACTCATTGGATCGCATACATCGGTATGTATTATTTCCAATAAGTCAGTAGCTCATTCCATTGTTCCGGAGAATGGAGTTTTAGTCATCTTGCCCAAAAAGGCACGGTTCGCAAGTATCAAATGATTCGTAACCAAGTGATTCTGAAAATCCATCTTTATGGAGTTTCTTCATGCGCTTTACACCGATATGACCCAAACGGCAGTGCCACAAATAAGTTGCACTATCATTATTAACTTTGCATCTTTTGGCATCAATATTATGAATATGTGTATCACTACGATCGAGATCCAACAAACTATTTTCATTGGGTGTATGACCATCAAAGGTTTTATTCATGTAAACAAAACAACAATTATTCTTTGACTTTAAATGAATAACCGTATCACAATGAACATAATCAAATCATATTCATGTTCAACGCAAACGCCAAATAACATTTATTTAGGTTTAACACTAATCCCGAAAGTATAGAGAGTGTGCAATGATGATCATATCAATCTTGGAACTACTTCCAACACTCATCGCCACTTTACCCTCAACTAGTCTCTGATTATTCTGTAACTCCTGTTTCGAGTTACTAATTTTTAGCAACCGAACAAGTATCAAATACTCAGGGGCTACTATAAACACTAGTAAGGTACACATCAATAACCTGTATATCAAATATACCCTTGTTCACTTTGCCATCCTTCTTATCCACCAAATATTCAGGGCATTTCCTCTTCTAGTGACCATTTCCTTTGCAGTATAATCACTCAGTTTCAGGCTTTGGTCTAGCTTTGGGCTTCTTCGCGGGAGTGACAACTTGCTTGCCATTCTACTTGAAGTTCCCTTTATTTTCCTTTGCCCTTTTCTTGAAACTAGTGATCTTGTAAACCATCAACACTTGATGCTCTTTCTTGATTTCTACCTTCGTCGATTTCAACATCACGAAGAGCTCGGGAATCGTTTTCGTCATCCCTTGCATACTGTAGTTCATCACAAAGTTCTACTAACTTGGTGATGGTGACTAGAGAACTCTATCAATCACTATCTTATCTGGAAGATTAACTCCCACTTGATTTAAGCGATTGTAGTACCCAGACAATCTGAGCACATGCTCACTAGTTGAGCAATTCTCCTCCATCTTTTAGCTATAGAACTTGTTGGAGACTTCATATCTCACAACTCGGGTATTTGCTGGAAATATTAACTTCAATTCCTGGAACATCTCATATGGTCCATGACGTTCAAAACTTCTTTGAAGTCCCGATTCTAAGCCGTTAAGCATGGTGCACTAAACTATCAAGTGGTCATCATATTGAGCTAGCCAAACGTTCATAACATATGCATCTGCACCTGCAATAGGTCTGTCACCTAGTGGTGCATTAAGGACATAATTCTTCTGTGCAGCAATGAGGATAAACCTCAGATCACGGACCAAGTCCGCATCATTGCTACTAACATCTTTCAACTTAGTTTTCTCTAGGAACACATATAAAAACATAGGGAAGCAACAACGCAAGCTATTGATCTACAACAACATAGACATGCAAAATACTATCGGGACTAAGTTCATGATAAATTAAAGTTCAATTAATCATATTACTAAAGAACTCCCACTTAGACAGACATCTCTCTAGTCATCTAAGTGATCACGTGATCCAAATCAACTAAACCATGTCCGATCATCACGTGAGATGGAGTAGTTTCAATGGTGAACATCACTATGTTGATCATATCTACTATATGATTCACGTTCGACCTTTTGGTCTCCGTGTTCCGAGGCCATATCTGTTATATCCTAGGCTCGTCAAGTTTAACCTGAGTATTCCGTGTGTGCAATTGTTTTGCACCCGTTGTATTTGAACGTAGAGCCTATCACACCCGATCATCACGTGGTGTCTCAGCACGAAGAACTTTCGCAACGGTGCATACTCAGGGAGAACACTTCTTGATAATTTTTAGTGAGAGATCATCTTAAAATGCTACCGTCAATCAAAGCAAGATAAGATGCATAAAGGATAAACATCACATGCAATCAATATAAGTGATATGATATGGCCATCATCATCTTGTGCTTGTGATCTCCATCTCCGAAACACCATCGTGATCACCATCGTCACCGGCGCGACACCTTGATCTCCATCATAGCATCATTATCGTTACGCCATCTATTGCTTCTACGACTATCGCTACCGCTTAGTGATAAAGTAAAGCAATTACAGGGCATTTGCATTTCATACAATAAAGCGGCAACCATATGGCTCCTGTTAGTTGCCGATAACTTCGGTTACAAAACATGATCATCTCATACAATAAAATATAGCATCAGGTCTTGACCATATCACATCACAACATGCCCTGCAAAAACAAGTTAGACGTCCTCTACTTTGTTGTTGCAAATTTTACGTGGCTGCTACGGGCTGAGCAAGAACCGCTCTTACCTACGCATCAAACCACAACGATAGTTCGTCAAGTTAGTGTTGTTTTAACCTTCGCAAGGACCGGGCGAAGCCACACTCGGTTCAACTAAAGTTGGTAAAACCAGTCTCGCGTAAGCGTACGCGCAATGTCGGTCTGGGCCGCTTCATCCAACAATACCACTGAACCAAAGTATGACATGCTGGTAAGCAGTATGACTTGTATCGCCCACAACTCACTTGTGTTCTACTCGTGCAAATAACATCAACGCATAAAACCTAGGCTCGGATGCCACTGTTGGGAAATGTAGTAATTTCAAAAATTTACCTACGCACACGCAAGATCATGGTGATGCATAGCAACGAGAGGGGAGAGTGTTGTCCACGTACCCTCGCAGACCATAAGTGGAAGCGTTATGACAACGCGGTTGATGTAGTCGTACGTCTTCACGATCTGACCGATCCAAGCACCGAACGTACGGCACCTCCGAGTTCAGCACATGTTCAGCTCGATGACGATACGCGGACTCCGATCTAGCAGGGTGTCGGGGATGAGTTCCATCAGCACGACAGCGTGGTGACGATGATGATGTTCTACCGACGCAGGGCTTCGCCTAAACACCGCAACGATATGACCGAGGTGGAATATGGTGGAGGGGGGCACCGCACACGGCTAAGGAACGATCACGAAGATCAACTTGTGTGTCTAGAGGTGCCCCCCTGCCCCCGTATATAAAGGAGGGAGGGGGAGGTGTGGCCGGCCCCCTAGGGGTGCGCCTGGAGGAGTCCTACTCCCATCGGGAGTAGGACTCCCCCTCTTGCCTTGGTGGAGAAGGAAAGGGGGGAGGGGAAAGAG
>NC_057813.1:120641142-120650814 GCF_018294505.1 Triticum aestivum
AACTTGATCTGAAGTTTCATGATCATCATCATTAACTTCCTCACTAATTGGTGTAGGAATCACTGGAACTGATTTCTGTGATGAACTACTTTCCAATAAGGGAGAAGGTACAATTACCTCATCAAGTTCTACTTTCCTCCCACTCACTTCTTTCGAGAGAAACTTCTTCTCTAGAAAGGATCCATCTTAGCAACGAATAACTTGCCTTCGGATCTGTGATAGAAGGTGTACCCAATAGTTACCTTTGGGTATTCTATGAAGACGCACTTCTATGATTTGGGTTCGAGCTTATCAGGTTGAAAACCTTTTTCATATAAGCATCGCAACTCCAAGCTTTAAGAAATGACAGCTTAGGTTTACTGCTAAACCATAGTTCATACGGTGTCGTCTCAACGGATTTAGATGGTGCCCTATTAGACGTGAATGCAGCTGTCTCTAATGCATAACCCCAAAACGATAGTGGTAAACCGATAAGAGACATCATAGATCGCACCATATCTAGTAAAGTACGATTACGACGTTCGGACACACCATTACATTGTGGTGTTCCAGATGGTGTGAGTTGTGAAACTATTTCACATTGTTTCAAATGAAGACCAAACTCATAACTCAAATATTCGTCTCCACGATCAGATCATAGAAACTTTAATTTTCTTGTTATGATGATTTTTCCACTTCACTCTGAAATTCTTTGATCTTTTCAACTATTTCAAACTTATGTTTCATCAAGTAGATATACCCATATCTGCTCAAATCATCTGTGAAGGTTAGAAAATAACGATACTTGCCACGAGCCTTAACACTCATCGGATCGCATACATCGGTATGTATTATTTCCAATAAGTCAGTAGCTCGTTCCATTGTTCCGGAGAACGGAGTTTTAGTCATCTTGCCCAAAAGGCACGGTTTGAAAGCATCAAATGATTCATAACCAAGTGATTCTGAAAATCCATCTTTATGGAGTTTCTTCATGCGCTTTACACCGATATGACCCAAACGGCAGTGCCACAAATAAGTTGCACTATCATTATTAACTTTGCATCTTTTGGCATCAATATTATGAATATGTGTATCACTACGATCGAGATCCAACAAACTATTTTCATTGGGTGTATGACCATCAAAGGTTTTATTCATGTAAACTGAACAACAATTATTCTTTGACTTTAAATGAATAACCGTATCACAATAAACATGATCAAATCATATTCATGTTCAACGCAAATGCCAAATAACATTTATTTAGGTTTAACACTAATCCCGAAAGTATAGGGAGTGTGCGATGATGATCATATCAGTCTTGGAACCACTTCCAACACACATCGTCACTTCACCCTCAACTAGTTTCTGTTTATTCTGTAACTCCTGTTTCGAGTTACTAATCTTAGCAACCGAACAAGTATCAAATACTCAGGGGTTACTATAAACACTAGTAAGGTACACATCCATAACATGTATATCAAATATACCCTTGTTCAGTTTGCCATCCTTCTTATCCACCAAATATTCAGGGTATTTCCGTTTCCAGTGACCATTTTCTTTGTAGTGTAAGCACTCAGTTTCAGGCTTTGGTTCAGCTTTGGGCTTCTTCGTGGGAGTGACAACCTGCTTGTCATTCTAGTTGAAGCTCCCTTTCTTTCCCTTTGCCCTTTTCTTGAAACTAGTGGTCTTGTCAATCATCAACACTTGATGCTCTTTTCTTGATTTCTACCTTCGTCGATTTCAGCATCACGAAGAGCTCGGGAATCGTTTTCGTCACCCCTTGCATTATAGTTCATCACGAAGGTCCAGTAACTTGGTAATGGTGACTAGAGAACTCTGCTAATCACTATCTTATCTGGAAGATTAACTTCCACTTGATTCAAGCGATTGTAGTACTCAGACAATCTAAGTACTTGCTCACTAGTTGATCAATTCTCCTCCATCTTTTAGGCGAAGTATTTGTCAAAGGTCTCATACCTCTTGACACGGGATGAGTCTGAAATACCAATTTCATCTCTTGAAACATCTTATATGTTCCATGACATTTCAAAAACGTTTTTTGTAGTCCCGGTTCTAGGCCATAAAGCATGGTGCACAAAACTAGCAAGTAGTCATCATATTGAGCTAGCCAAACGTTCATAACATCTGCACCTGCTCCTGCAATAGGTCTATCACCTAGCGGTGCATCAAGGACATAATTCTTCTATGCAGCAATGAGGATAAACCTCAGATCACGGACCAAGTCCGCATCATTGCTACTAACATCTTTTCAACTTAGTTTTTCTCTAGGAACACATATAAAAACATAGGGAAGCAAAAACATAGGGAAGCAACAACGCGAGCTATTGATCTACAACATAATTTGCAAAATACTACTAGGACTAAGTTCATGATAAATTAAAGTTCAATTAATCATATTACTTAAGAACTCCCACTTAGACAGACATCTCTCTAGTCATCTAAGTGATCACGTGATCCAAATTAACTAAACCATGTCCGATCATCACGTGAGATGGGGTATTTTCAATGGTGAACATCACTATGTTGATCATATCTACTATATGATTCACGTTCGACCTTTCGGTCTCCGTGTTCCGAGGCCATATCTGTTATATGCTAGGCTCGTCAAGTTTAACCTGAGTATTCCGCGTGTGCAACTGTTTTGCACCCGTTGTATTTGAACGTAGAGCCTATCACACCCGATCATCACGTGGTGTCTCAGCACGAAGAACTTTCACAACGGTGCATACTGAGGGAGAACACTTCTTGATAATTTAGTGAGAGATCATATTAAAATGCTACCGTCAATCAAAGCAAGATAAGATGCATAAAAGATAAACATCATATGCAATCAATATAAGTGATATGATATGGCCATCATCATCTTGTGCTTGTGATCTCCATCTTCGAAGCACCGTCGTGATCACCATCGTCACCGGCGCGACACCTTGATCTCCATCGTAGCATCATTGTCGTTACGCCATCTATTGCTTCTACGACTATCGCTACCGCTTAGTGATAAAGTAAAGCAATACAGGGCGATTGCATTGCATACAATAAAGCGACAACCATATGGCTCCTGCCAGTTGCCGATAACTCTGTTACAAAACATGATCATTTCATACAATAAAATTTAGCATCATGTCTTGACCATATCACATCACAACATGCCCTGCAAAAACAAGTTAGACGTCCTCTACTTTGTTATTGCAAGTTTTACGTGGCTGCTACGGGCTTAGCAAGAACCGTTCTTACCTACGCATCAAAACCACAACGATAGTTTGTCAAGTTGGTGCTATTTTAACCTTCGCAAGGACCGGGCGTAGCCACACTCAATTCAACTAAAGTTGGAGAAACTGACACCCGCCAGCCACCTGTGTGCAAAGCACATCGGTAGAACCAGTCTCGCGTAAGCGTACGCGTAATGTCGGTCCAGGCCGCTTCATCCAACAATACCACCGAACCAAAGTATGACATGCTGGTAAGCAGTATGACTTATATCGCCCACAACTCACTTGTGTTCTACTCATGCATATGACATCTATGCATAAAACCTGGCTCGGATGCCACTGCTGGGGAACGTAGTAATTTCAAAAAAATTCCTACGCACACGCAAGATCATGGTAATGCATAGCAACGAGAGGGGAGAGTATGTCCACGTACCCTCGTAGACCGAAAGCGGAAGCATTATAACAATGCGGTTGATGTAGTCGCACGTCTTCACGGCCCGACCGATCAAGCACCGAAACTACGACACCTCCGAGTTCTAGCACACGTTCAGCTCGATGACGATCCCCGGACTCCGATCCAGCAAAGTGTTGGGGAAGAGTTCCGTCAGCACGTCGGTAGAACCAGTCTCGCGTAAGCGTACGCGTAATGTCGGTCCGGGCCGCTTCATCCAACAATATCGCCGAACCAAAGTATGACATGCTGGTAAGCAGTATGACTTGTATCGCCCACAACTCACTTGTGTTCTACTCGTGCATATAACATCTACGCATAAAACCTAGGCTCGGATGCCACTGTTGGGGAACGTAGTAATTTCAAAATTTTCCTACTCACACGCAAGATCATGGTGATGCATAGCAATGAGAGGGGAGAGTGTTGTCCACGTACCCTCGTAGACCGTAAGCGGAAGCGTTATGACAACGCGGTTGATGTAGTCATACGTCTTCATGATCCGACCGATCCAAGCACCGAACGTACGGCACCTCCGAGTTCAGCACACGTTCAGCTCGATGACGATCCTCGGACTCCGGTCCAGCAGGGTGTCGGGGATAAGTTCTGTCAGCACGATGGCGTGGTGACAATGATGATGTTCTACCGATGCGGGGCTTCGCCTAAACACCGCAACGATATGATCGAGGTGGAATATGGTGGAGGGGGGCACCGCACACGGCTAAGGAACGTTCACGAAGATCAACTTGTGTGTCTAGAGGTGCCCTCCCACCCCCGTATATAAAGGAGGGAGGGGGGAGGTGCGGCCAGCCCCCTAGGGGTGCGCCTGGAGGAGTCCTACTCCCACCGGGAGTAGGACTCCCCCCTCTTGCCTTGGTGGAGAAGGAAAGGAGGGAGGGGAAAGAGGAAAGGGGGGCGCCCCCCCCCCTTCCTTGTCCTATTCGGACTAGGTGGGGAGGGGGCGCGCGGCCTGCCCTCCTCTTCTCCCTCATGGCCCATGTAGGCCCAATAACCCCCGGGGGGGGGGGTTCCGGTAACCCCCCGGTACTCCGAAAAAATCCCGGTTTCTCCCGGAACGATTCCGATATCCAAATATAGGCTTCCAATATATCAATCTTTATGTCTTGACCATTTCGAGACTCCTCGTCATGTCCGGGATCACATCCGGGACTCCAAACAACCTTCGGTACATCAAAACATATAAACTCATAATAAAACTGTCATCGCAACGTTAAGCGTGCGGACCCTACGGGTTCGAGAACTATGTAGACATGACCTAGAACTATTCTCGGCCAATACCCAATAGCGGAACCTGGATGCTCATATTGGCTCCTACATATTCTACGAAGATCTTTATCGGTCAAACCGCATAACAACATATGTTGTTCCCTTTGTCATCGGCATGTTACTTGCCCGAGATTCGATCGTCGGTATCTAATACCTAGTTCAATCTCGTTACCGGCAAGTCTCTTTACTCGTTACGTAATGCATCATTCCGTAACTAACTCATTAGCTACATTGCTTGCAAGGCTTATAGTGATGTGCATTGCCGAGAGGGCCCAGAGATACCTCTCCGACAATCGGAGTGACAAAACCTAATCTCGAAATATGCCAACCCAACATGTACCTTTGGAGACACCTGTAGAGCTCCTTTATAATCGCCCAGTTACGTTGTGACGTTTGGTAGCACACAAAGTGTTCCTCCGGTAAACGGGAGTTGCATAATCTCATAGTTACAGGAACATGTATAAGTCATTCAGAAAGCAATAGCAACATACTAAACGGTCAAGTGCTAAGCTAACGGAATGGGTCAAGTCAATCACATCATTCTCCTAATGATGTGATCCCGTTAATCAAATGACAACTCTTTTGTCCATGGCTAGGAAACATAACCATCTTTGATAAATGAGCTAGTCAAGTAGAGGCATACTAGTGACACTATGTTTGTCTATGTATTCACACATGTATTATGTTTCCGGTTAATACAATTCTAGCATGAATAATAAACATTTATCATGATATAAGGAAATAAATAATAACTTTATTATTGCCTCTAGGGCATATTTCCTTCAGTCTCCCACTTGCACTAGAGTCAATAATCTAGTTCACATCAGCATGTGATTCAACACCAATATTCACATATGTATGTGATTAATACCCATAGTTCACATCGTCATGCACTAAATGTGGGAATACGAAGTCTTACTCTGACCGAAAAATCCTTCACACCCACCTGCTTTACAAGGGTTTCATGCCACACTATAATGTTTGGACGAGGCACAAAGAAATAGGGGTTATGATGGAAGACGGCGAAGAAGAAGAGTACGATGACAACTATGTGCCCCCTGAATACGGTGATGCTACTAAACAACAAGAGGAACCATACGATGTGCACGATGATGCTGCAACGGGTGAAGCTGCTGAAGATCAAGAGGAACCAGACGATGTGTCCGATGATGATGATCTCTGTCGGGTCATTGTCGATGCAAGGACGCAATGCGAAAGTCAAAAGGAGAAGCTAAAGTTAGATCGCATGTTATAGGATCACAAAAAGGGTTGTACCCCAATTTCGAAGATGGCAACACAAAGCTTGGTACTGTACTGGAATTGCTGCAGTGGAAGGCAGAGAATGCTGTGCCAGACAAAGGATTTGAGAAGCTACTGAAAATATTGAAGAAGAAGCTTCCAAAGGATAACGAATTGCCCGACAGTACATACGCAGCAAAGAAGGTCGTGTGCCCTCTAGGATTGGAGGTGCAGAAGATACATGCATGCCCTAATGACTGCATCCTCTACCGCGGTGCGTACAAGGATCTGAACGCATGCCCGGTATGCGGTGCATTACGGTATAAGATCAGACGAGATGACCCTGGTGATGTTGACGGCGACCCCCCCCCCCCCATGAAGAGGGTTCCTGCGAAGGTGATGTGGTATTCTCCTATAATACCACGGTTGAAACGTCTGTTCAGAAACTGAGAGCATGCCAAGTTGATGTGATGGCACAGTGAGGACCGTAAGAAAGACGGGAAGTTGAGAGCACCCGCTGACGGGTCGCAGTGGAGAAAAATCGAGAGAAAGTACTGGGCTGAGTTTGCACATGACCCAAGGAACGTATGGTTTGCTTTAAGCGCGGATGGCGTTAATCCTTTCGGGGAGCAGAACAACAATCACAGCACCTGGCCCGTGACTCTATGTATGTATAACCTTCCTCCTTGGATGTGCATGAAGCGGAAGTTCATTATGATGCCAGTTCTCATCCAAGGCCCTAAGCAACCCGGCAACGACATTGATGTGTACCTAAGGCCTTTAGTTGAAGAACTTTTACAGCTGTGGAATGGAAACGGTGTACATACGTGAGCACAAACAGGAGGAATTTGACCTAAAGGCGTTGCTATTCATGACCATCAACGATTGGCCCGCTCTCAGTAACCTTTCAGGACAGATAAACAAGGGATACCACGCATGCACGCACTGTTTACTTGACACCGAAAGTATATACCTGGGAAGCTGCAGGAAGAATGTGTACCTGGGCCATCGTCGATTTCTTCCGACCAACCATCAATGTCGAAATAAAGGCAAGCATTTCAAAGGCGAGGCATATCACCGGAAGAAGCCTGACATGCGTACCGATGAACACGTACTTGCTATGGTTAATGATTTACACGTAATCTTTGGAAAGGGTCCCGGCGCACTAGCTGTTCCGAATGACGCTGGGGGACACGCACCTATGTGGAAGAAGAAATCTATATTTTGGGACCTACCCTACTGGAAAGACCTAGAGGTCCGCTCTTCAATTGACGTGATGCACGCGACGAAGAACCTTTGTGTGAACCTGCTAGGCTTCTTGGGCGTGTATGGAAAGACAAAAGATACAGCTGACACACGGGAGGACCTGCAACGTTTGCACGAAAAAGACGGCATGCCTCCAAAGCAGTATGAAGGTCCTGCCAGCTATGCTCTTACCAAAGAAGAGAAGGAAATCTTCTTTGAATGCCTGCTTAGTATGAAGGTCCCGACTGGCTTCTCGTCGAATATAAAGGGAATAATAAATATGCCAGAGAAAAAGTTCAAGAACCTAAAGTCTCATGACTGCCACGTGATTATGATGCAACTGCTTCCAGTTGCATTGAGGGGGCTTCTACCGGAAAACGTCCGATTAGCCATTGTGAAGCTATGTGCATTCCTCAATGCAATCTCTCAGAAGGTGATCGATCCAGAAATCATACCAAGGCTAAGGAGTGATGTGGTGCAATGTCTTGTCAGTTTCGAGCTGGTGTTCCCACCATCCTTCTTCAATATCATGACGCACGTCCTAGTTCATCTAGTCGACGAGATTGTCATTTTGGGCCCCGTATTTCTACACAATATGTACCCCTTTGAGAGGTTCATGGGAGTCCTAAAGAAATATGTCCGTAACCGTGCTAGGCCAGAAGGAAGCATCTCCATGGGCCATCAAACAGAGGATGTCATCGGGTTTTGTGTTGACTTCATTCCTGGCCTTAAGAAGATAGATCTCCCTAAATCGCGGTATGAGGGGAGACTGACTGGAAAAGGCACGCTTGGAAGGGACTCAATAATATGCAGGGACGGATATTCTTGGTCTCAAGCACGCTACACAGTTCTACAGAACTCTACATTGGTGACCCCGTATGTCGATGAACACAAGAACAGTCTGCGCTCCAAATACCCGGAGCAGTGCAACGACTGGATTACATGTGAACACATCAGGACTTTCAGCAGTTGGTTGGAAACACGTCTCAGAGGTGACAACACTGTTTCTTATGAGCTGTACTTGTTGTCCAGGGGACCATCTTCGACTGTTACGATTTGGAAAGGATACGAGATAAATGGGAATACATTTTACATGATTGACCACGATAAAAAGAGCACCAACCAAAACAGCGGTGTATGCTTTGATGCAACAACCGAGAGGGGAAAGGACACGTATTATGGTTACATAGTGGACATATGGGAACTTGACTACGGACATGATTTTAAGGTTCCTTTGTTTAAGTGCAAATGGGTCAATCTGTCAGGAGGCGGGGTACAGGTAGACCCACAGTACAGAATGACAACAGTGGATCTGAAAAATCTTGGGTACACTGACGAACCGTTCGTCCTAGCCAATGATGTGGCACAGGTTATCTATGTGAATGACATGTCTACCAGACCGAGAAAAAGAAAAGATAAGGAAGCGAATACATCATACGATGAGCCAAAGCGGCACATAGTTCTTTCAGGAAAAAGGGACATCGTGGGAGTGGAGGGCAAGACAGACATATCTGAAGATTATGAAAAGTTTCATGAAATTCCTCCCTTTAAAGTCAAGGCTGACCCAGCATCCTGATAAACGATGAAGATTATCCATGGTTACGGCGCAATAAGAAAATGACACAAGCGAAGAAAAAGTGAAGACTTTCTCCCGCAACTATTATGATGATACCATGCCAACTTTGTAACAGACGAGTATGATACCATTGTCCGTTTTGTACATGCACATGCTATGTGCGTAAAATTATGATATCATGCCAACTTTCATCTTTTTCAGAGTTCATTTGAAATGCTTTAATGTCTTATGGTTCGGCCCTCGTAATATCATTAATCCCAGTTCGCGCCTTGTGAACTATGTTCTCACCAAGAACACTCTCAAGAGGGCAGCCACGTGGGCCATTGGTCCCGGTTCGTCTGGACCTTTTTTCTCTATAGGCACATCTATGTTCATTTTTTTAGTAAAGTTAATCACAAACTTGTGATTCACACAAATTTTAAAGAATTCAAATTTTAACTATTCAAATTTGAAAACTAATGACACTAACAGAATATTTCGGCCGAACCACCGCTCTCTAGTGGTAAGACAGCAGTGGCCATGACCCCGTCTGCAGGTACGTGAACGATGGCGCCGGCTTGCTGTGTCGCAATATGACTATTTTCTACTTGGGTGCATAAGTTCTCGATGTGTGCACCCTAAACATGCAGAGGTCAGATATGTGCTTATTGTGTTTGTATTCCCTT